>NW_015172595.1:193619-249116 GCF_001447785.1 Gekko japonicus | reverse complement strand
ATAACTCCTTTTACTGTTTTGTATGGGAGTTCTCTCTAATTACCCAGATCTTCTGCCAAATCCTTCACCAGTATCCTTTGTCTGTATAAGGCTGTTCTGCAGCTTTCTTGACTGAGAATCTAAATTCTCCCTCAGAGAAGTTTTAATATATTTAAGACAATGTCCTTATTATTCTTTCTATAGAAGTACTTTTCTGACAATTCCCGGACAGAAATCACTGATTCCCAAAGTCCCTTCCCTCAGAAACCAAACCCTCTGGCTACTGATCCAGACATTAGATTTCAGACCAAGACCAAAAATGTCTCAAAAAGCAAATTAATCTTTTTTCTTCAGATAAGCTGTTTTATTGCCTCTCTCAGCTGATGCTGGCCAATCAGAGAGAGAGTAGAGCAGCCAATCACATAAGCTTTTCTCTCCAGGGAAAATTAACTCTTGAAAACTTTCTGACGCTCTGGCACAAGCAGCATTTTTTAAAAGCCTGCTTTTCTATGCAATCCATCACACCTGCACTCCCACACACACCTGGGGAAAATTGTGGTGAAACTGGATTCCCCCCTCTTTTTCTTAAAGAGCTTATTCCAACAGGAAAATTGGGAATTTTGGAATTAGTGAAATGCTTTTGAACCCAATATTATACTCACTCAAAACGTGTCCTTTTTTAAACAAATTTATTTTCCATTACAAAAAAAAGATTACAATATTTATAATTTTCTTTACAAAACCACAAAAAGAAAGCAAGTATAAAAATAAAATCCAAATAGAAAAGTAACAATATTTTGTATATGAAATATATTTATGGAGTTACGCATTTCCCCCCAACCATTTATTAACTCTAAACCATCTTTTTTGAAAAGCCTTATCCTCTTTACCTGAAAGAATCATGTTCAACTTGTCCATTTCTGTCACATCATAGATTTTTATAATCAACTCCTCTCTAGCAGGTAGGTTTTCAGATTTCCAACACTTGGCAACCAATATCCTGGCTGCAGTAAGGATATATGATAAAATACATAGTTCATCATGCCTATATCCATCTGGTATTATATTAAGTAAATAGATTTCTGGTACTAGCTGCAATTCAATGCCCATAATCTCTGATATTAAGTGCTTTATTCCCTTCCAAAATTTATAGATCTTTTCACACTGCCACCACATATGGAAAAGGTACCCACGTCATTTTTACACCTCCAACAGTTTCCTGACATCTCTTTATAACATTTAGCCATTTTATCTGGTGACCAGTGCCACCTATAGAACATTTTATAAATATTTCCTTTATAAGATGTTGATCTTAAAAGTTTGACACCCTTCCATATTTTTGACCAGACACCTATATCCAGACTATGTTCTATATCCTGGATCCATGTTATCATTGATGGCTTGATTATTTCCTCCTGCATGGCATCATATAACAAAAATTTATATAACTTTTTAAGCAATTTATCAGAGGTTGACAGCCAAATTTTATCAAGATCTGTTTTCCCATTATAAAACTTTGTTATTTTATCTTTTGCGAACCTAGACTGTAATTGCACATTCTCCCACCATGTAAGTTCTATATTTATTTCTCATAGAGTCTCAAGTGGTTTTAAATCATTAGTCTTGTTCAATAAAGTTTCATAAGGAGCTTTTTTTTATTTTCCGACATCAAAGTAGGCTTTGTGAAGGCCTCAAGAGGTGAGACCCATTCTAATTGCATGGTTGTGAAAGCCTGAGTGAATTTTATCTTTATCATACCATATATAAGTGTGCCAACTTATATATAAGTCATGGCCCTCTAAATATAGCAGTCTTTTATCTTCTAATATTATTCAGTCTCTGATCCACCCCATATCTGAGGCTTGATAATAAAGTAACCAGTTTGGCACGCCAAAACCACCTCTTTCTCTTTTATCTTGAAGAAGTTTCCATCTAATACGTGCTCTTTTATCATGCCATATAAATTTTCTTGTATGTTTATCCAGTTCTTGGAAAAAGTTATTGTTTTTTAATATTGGTAGGGTTTTTTTGCCAAAAATAAGAAACGTGGAAGAATGTTCATCTTAACAGTAGCAATTCTACCCATAAAAGACATTTGTAAGTCATGCCATTTCTGAAGATCTTTTTTAATATCATCTAGTAATTTTTTATAATTATATTCAAATAATGTATTATTTTTATTTGAAAGTAGAACACCTAAATATTTGATCTTGTTGACCACCTCAATACCTGAATGTATCTGTATCTTGATATTCAAATCTTGTGAGCAATTTTTGGTCATAATCTTAGTTTTTTTTCTAAATTTATTTTAAGTCCTACTACAGAACTATATATAGACATTATCATCGTCATGAAACTATTGCCACAATCCCAAAGTTCCAGTTTACATCTTAAAAATTCCCAGGTTACATTATCAAAGGCCTTCTCCACATCCAAAAAACCCAAAGTTAATTGTCTTTCAGGGTGTTACCCATAGAATTCTAATGTATTTATAATTGTTCTTATGTTATTCTTTATCTGTCTTCGGGACAAAGCCTGCCTGGTCTTGGTGTATAACCCGTAAAAGTATCTTCTCTTCTCTTCTCTTTCTCTTTTTTCTCTTAATCTTCTTAAAGCAAGGGGCTATGATTGTTGCAAAAATATTATAATCGACATTTAAAAGCAAAATAGGTCTATAGTTATGGATTTCTTTATCATCTTTTTCCTTTCTAAATTTATAAGCCAGCCAGCGGGTGGGTTTATTTGCGTTTTCAAAATAGTATAATTTGGCATATTCTATGTTGTTAGCTATTTCTTGTGTTAATAATATGTTTATCTGATGTTGTATCATTTTTATTTTACAATTTAATACATCTGTCTCTCCATTTCCTTTCATTTTGTCTTCATTTATTTTTAATTCTTTCGTCAATATTTTAAATTTTCTCTCTTCTTTTTCTTTTCCATGCTTCTTGGTTGATAAATAGCCCTCTCAAGTACGCTTTAAATGTGTCCCAAATAGTGTTTATTGGTGTATCTTCTTTCTTGTTTCTTTTAAAAAATTCTTGAGTTTCTGTTTTGAGGCTTACAACAAATTTTTTATCTCTCAGTAATCCAGCATTCAATTTCAGTCTTGTTATTTTATGTGGTTCTTGAAAAACCAGCCAAATAGGATTATGGTCAGCATAAGTGTTGGGTAAGATTTCCACCTCTAAAAGATCTTTTGCCAAACTAACCGTTGACCAGGCCTGGTCAATTCTCGACCATGATCTGTGTCTAGGAGAGTAGTATGTGTAATCTTTTTTCATGGGGTTCCATGTTCTCCAGATGTTTATCATATTAAATTCTTCCGCTATTGTTAAGAAGCTTTTAGGTAGTAGCGCACCAGATTTTAATCCCTTTCTCGACTTTTTCCTATCAAGAGCAGGGTCAAATACCGTTGAAATCCCCAACAGTGCAAACAACTTCTTGAGTTTTGGTTATTAATATGTTTTGGAGGTCCTTGAAAAAGATTTCTTGGTTCTGGTTTGGTGCATATATATTTATTATTAAGGTTTCTTTCCCATTTCTTGTAATCATAACAGCTATGATTCTACCATCAGTAGATTTATATTTGAATACTGGCTGTAAGTTCTCTTTCATGTATTTACCACACCTCTCTTTTTTACTGAAGCAATAAATGGGACACCTAATTTTTTATATTGCAGATATTTAGAATGCTCTTCCTTTATATGCATTTCTTGGAAGCAAACAATGTAGGCATGCATTTTGATTGTTTAGTGGAAAAGTCTTCTTCTCTTTTGCAGACCATTTAAACCATTAACATTAACTGATAATAGTTGCACCCTTCTAGTTCCCATTCTCTTTGTCATTCTTTGAAATTATGTTTTTAAGTAGAAGTCTTGTAACTATTTGAGATTCTATTTTGAGTTTCAATTCTTGCTTCTTTTTCTCTTTTTTACCACCTCGTCCTCCTCGTCCTCCTCGTCCTCCTCCTCCTCGTCCTCCTCGTCCTCCTCGTCCTCCTCGTCCTCGTCCTCGTCCTCCTCGTCCTCGCCTTCTTCTTCCTCGTCCTCCTCCTCTTCCTCTTTCCTGCAGCCTAGATCTTCCCCTTCTTTTTCTAGGGAAAAAAATCCAATTTAAAGATGGAATCTATCCTTTGTCTTTTATTTTGTATGTAAACAATAAACCCTCCGGAAATAGCCATCTATATAATATATCCCGCCCACCCAGCGGTTCGAAAGCAGACGAAACATCCATGCAAGTAGATAAATGGGTACCCACCCTTAGAAGGGTGGGGGGCACCCTCCTCTGGCGAGGCGTGTGGAGGCGACGGCAATAGCGACGGAGACGGCGGTGATGGCGGAGTACCGGCGGTGGAAGCAAGGCAGCACGGTGACGCGGCGACAGCAAGCGGTGAGCAGCAGACCGGAAGGAGAGATCCCTGGTGGCTGGCAGCGGGAACAGCAGGTGACTGTCGTACTGCAGGAGGTGCGTGGTGACGTCACCCGAGGGCGCGGCGGAGCCAAAAGGGACATAGCCGGGACCTGAGGAGGATGCCCGCGGCGCGCCGGATCGCAAAAATGCGCCAGAAGAACAACAGCTCGATACCGCCGGGAAGGAAGCCAGCCAGACCGGAATAAAGAGACATCTACCTCCACCTGGGGTGCCGGTAGGCTGTTCCATTCCCTGTGGAAAATGTGGCCTTAGTTAGGGTTAAAATTGTGACTAGCACCCTTCATGTAAACCGCCCAGAGACCCCTATGGGGGTTAGGGCGGTATATCAAGTTGAATTAATAAATAAATAATAAATAAATAAATATTCTGTTTTTCCTTAGTAGACTGGCTAATATATCATATTTACCTCTTTTTTCCCTGACACGCCATGGAGTATCTTTTAATATTCTGATCTCTGCACCATCAATTGTCAATTTATTATCATTTGAAGCTCTTAATATTTTGTTTTAGGAAAGTGGGGAAGATCATTGCCCCATGGAGGTTGTGGTTGGCAGGTAGTTCTCACCTTGAGACAGTCACTACAATGGGGAATGGAGGATGAAGAAGCTCCAGGCCTCATGCCAAGGAGGGAAGTAAAGGCCCATCATCTCCAAGTTTCTTTGCACTCTCATTTCAGCAACAGGGTAGTTGGCTGGATGACAGCAACCAGGCCACAGATAAGACAGAGTTTGACTACCACCACCACCACCTCCACCACTATGGTAACCACTCAGGAACAGAACAACTGGACACAGTGTGGTGGTGGTGGTAGTGGTTGTACTCCCATTTAGAACATAAGAAGAGCCCTGCTGGATCAGACCAGTGGTTCATCTAGTCCAACATCCTGTCTCACACTGGCCACCCAGCTTATTGCCTTGGAATATGGAGGTTCCCCTCAGTCACCATGGCTAGTAGCCATTGATAGACTTATCCTCCATGAATCTATCTAATCCTCTTTTAAAGCTGTTTATTCCCGTGGCCATCAATACATCCTCTGGCAGCGAATTCCACATTTTAATCACTCTGTGTAAAGTATTATTTTCTTTCATCCATTCTGAACCAGCTGCCCATCAATTTCATTGGATAACCAGCAAACTCTTCTCCAGATTCCTTCATAATCTCATTCTCTTGTCTGAGCTACTGTGCCTCATTCTGAGAAGGCAGAAAGGGAGGCCCTTCCCCTCACTCCAGATGCACAAAGGGTGGAATAACATTCAACAGTGGTGGGGAGAAACAACCCTACTTGCTCAGATATAATATGGTATTTATGAAGATAACAGTTATATATGAATAACCATATCTTACTGTATGTGTGTTGGTGGGATGGTGCATGGGGCATACAGTATTCATGTGGCTCTTCTTTTGGTGGTAGTTGTGAATGTTGCTCTCTGCAAGCCACAGAGTGAGTACCACTGAACTATAGAATCCTTCTGTATACCTTTTCCCATATCAGTAAATGATCTTCCCCAGGTGTTGATCATAATCCAACACAGCCACAAGTGAACTTGTGCACAATCACGGTGCCTCTCTTCTATACAATGGAGCCTTGAATAGAAATGGTACACACTGGATACCTTGTAGTTTTTTACCTCTTGTCCTAACTGTTTAAAATTCTCTCTCTTTTTCTCTCTGTCTGCCAAACTGAAGATACATTTCATGCCTCTGATGACAAGGGCTATAGCCTGTGAAAGCCAATGCCCCAATAAATATGCTAGTCTTTAAGGTGCCACAAGTCTTCCTTTTGTTTAAGCAAATTGTAAATGTAAGAGCATGGCCACTCCCTATCAAGTACATCTCCCTTATTGAGCCCCATCTTTATTCCTTGCACACCATGGCCCCTAATCCTTGCTTCCCAGTTGCTCTACTTCTTGTAATGGTGCTCTTCCTATGAAGGGGGGATGCTGATTCCCAAGGGTCCTTATTGCTCTGACTGGTGACAAAAGCCAAAATATCTTTTTTTCTCTCTCTCTCTTCTCCAGTCTCAAGGCAATTTTCACATTTGCATCTCATGCATTCTGGATATTTTTTTCTCCTAGAGATGTCCCATACACCACTACCCTCCCCAACAACAAGCTGAAAGTTATACAGTAAGAAGGAGCTCAGTAGAATTTCTAAACTGCATTAACACTTCCAAACCATGCAAGCCTGTGACTTGAATTCAGGCTCCCAATAGAGAAGGAGGTGTCTGCATATTACACGCCACAGCTACAATTAGTGCTAATGATCTCGGCTGCTTTAACAGAAATGATAATATGTGAGATTCTCATTCACACATAATTTAGTCCCTCTAGGGCAGTATTGACAAAGATTGACAGTCTATTAATACACACATGCACCAACAGACACGCTCACACTCACAGAGACACCTATACCTGTTTTGCCACCACTGAGACAGAACCTTTATTGTGGATGTTAATGGCAGAGATGTGGCCATATAGATGATTTCCTTGCTCAGAGGTGTAGGTAAGTGTAGGACGAAGACACAAGGCTAGTGGGGGGGGGCAGAGGACTGTCACAGAAACCTCAAGCAGATGAGCGTGACAGTATTCAGTACCACATGGAGAAAGTATGGGGCAGATGTGTGCTTTAAAATATTAGACTTGGAATGCAGTTCAGTGTTTTGTTTTGTTTTTAAATATCGAACTTAAAATAAGTCATATTAGGGAATCAGTCTGATTTATTTTCAATGGGAAACATATTCCCACAGGGGAAAATATTTGCAGAGACTGAGACCCTTGCCCATGGGATCTTCCCATCCAAACAGCAGGCAGATAGGAAAAAGTGTGCTTGGTCAATTAAAATCAGCTGTGAATGTGTGGATCAGTGTGCTTTCCCCTTCTTTCCTTGGGATGGTCAACAGATATGAGAAGGGGGCGAGACTGGCTTATCCCCCAAAATGGAGTGCATGGAAAAGGTGAACCTTTTCCCTCACCTTACCTCACTTTTTTACATCTCTATTTTTTAAATTATGTTTTTTGAAATATAACACATTTCATACTCCCCATTACAGAAAGAAACAGCCATTATAACATCTTTCAGCTGTTTCCCCTCCTGGACTGGCTGCTTTTTATTATCAAAGCATAACCAGGGGAGAAAAATATATGCAATAAGTACCAGAGTGAAATACAGAGTGAAGCAGGGTTTATCTCAACTGATGCACACATTCCTTGCTTATTTGATGCAATGGGGGTGCTTGCCTTTTTCTCCTACTGCAGTTAATAATAGGAAGGGGGAAGCCAAAAGTACGAGTCTGGACAGGGTAGGTTCAAACCCTCCCCCCTGCATCCTTTCCTGGGGCCTTTTCTTGCCTGCTCCGCATGGTCTGAGGGGGTGAGGTATAAATAGGCCTGGTAAAGCTGGTTATGTCCTAACTGGAAAGGCATGAAAAGCACGGGTTGAGGGGATTTTGGCAAACACCCCAAGATATCAGTGATAGGGAGGGTCCTCAAGCTGGGTACCTATAGGCTTGGCAGTCTGGGTGGCTCAGTTGGGGGTCCCTTTGGGGTTGGGGGAACTTATGGGCCTTAAGGCTTAGCAGTCATGGGCAGGAGTGTGCCCCACCATCCCCTCTACACACTGGCATGCAGGCCATGAAGAGTAAGGTCTGGAAGGATCCCAGACCTGGCTCTGAGCTGGGGTGGGTTTGCCCGGTTAGGAAGCTTGCTTGCAAGTACAATACAACCCCTGCTTTAACATGTTAATAAAATGGTGCAGATCAGCTCATGAATAAATAAAACTCCCAGTTTAACCCATAACTTGCATTGTGTTTCACTCAAGGGGTGTGTGAGCAAAACCCAGTGCAAGCTGCAAATTAAGCTGTTGAGGAAGGCTGCAAAGGTTGACTGGCAATTGATGCAGGAACTGATCAAAGCCAAACATATTTTGTTATCTTTCTTCTGCAAACAGGGACTGAAATGGTCATTCTGGGTCTAACCAACACACAAATTAATTTGGAATCCTGGCTTCTCTCTGGATCATTCCTTGATGCTTCAGTTTGCTAAACTGCAGGGAGGTTAAGATAACTATTGAAAGGAAAACATTAATGTTTAATATGCCCACATGCACCATTATATCATAAATACATAAATACACATTGCATTTTAAAATATGTGTGTGTGTATCTGCTTTATAAGTATACACTTTAAAATCTAATGTGTGTAGATCTGAAAGCTTTTTGACAAAACTCAATAAATATAACATGGAAGAAGGGGATAAGTTGCTCAGCCCTGCCGCTCTGTTAAAGTGGAGATTCGCCTGCTGCCTCCAGGCGGTAGGTGTACTGCCCCGCAACCCCTCTCCAAACTAACAGAAATCGACCCATCCTCTTCTCAAGCCTCACCTTTCTTGTTATATATCCAGAGGAGTCTCCTTCTCACCCAGGATTATCCAGTAACACTGCTGCATGCAAACAGCTACCTTGTCCCCCAGAGCTCAGAGAGTACAATTTCCAAGTGGACAACATAGTACTATTGCATCATATGAATTGGGTCTTATGAGTCAATATAATCTTTCAGGTGTGGCAAACAGCTGCTGGCAGCTATATAAATCCAAATCCCTTCAGTGATGGATTCACTTCTGCTACAGATTATGTAGAAGCCCATTATAATAGGGAGGGGTGCCTTTTAGTTGGACTGTACCAAAGAGCATGAAAACACAAAGCTATGTATTTTATTTCAGATGATGTATTTCCATTGTACAGTGGGCCTATTTTTTTTATTCCTATACAGCAGTAACATAAATCATGTGTATCCTATGCAGTTGATGAGCAACAGATTAAGGATGGGGGGAAAAGAAAGAACTCCAGTTCACTTAAAAGCTGGTCTACTGTATCTCAGGATGTAGTGACAGCCCCCTCTTTGATGTACACCTTAATGTAGTGAGGTGGCTTTTGTGTGTCAGTGAAGAAAGTTTAAAGAGGCTAGTTTAGTTTGGAGAAGTGACAACTGAGGGGTGACATGATAGAGGTTTACAAAATTATGCATGGGAAACGGAAGGTAGAGAAAGAAGTACTTTTCTCCCTTTCTCACAATACAAGAACTCATGGGCACTCAGTGAAACTAATGAACAGTAGGTTTAGAACAGATAAAAGGTGGTACTTCTTCACCCAAAGAGTAATTAACACGAGGAATTCTCTGCCACAGGAAGTGGTGGTGGCTACATGCATAGACAGCTTCAAAAAGGGATTAGATAAACTTCTGGAACAGAGGTCCATCAGTGGCTATTAGCTGCAATGTATAGATGGAACATTATGTTTGGGGCAGTGATGCACTGTATTTTTGGTGCTTGGGGGGGCAATAGCGGAAGGGTTTCTGGAGTTCTGGCCCTGCTGGTGGACCTTTTGATGTCACCTGGGTTTTGGCTGCTGTGTGACACAGAGTGTTGGACCGGATGGACCATTGGCCTGATCCAACATGGCTTCTCTTATGTTCTTAAGCTAAGAGCAATACCTCCTAGCAAAGTCACTCAACGTGGAATGGTCACATCTGAGACACCAGACTAAGATGCATCCACCCCCTTCAGGAATCAAGGGTTTCATCAGCAGAACAGACAGTTCTAATGGTGATGGGGATGGAGATATCCTTGAAGAGTAGCTACTGGGCAGCAGCAATAGTGGAAGGTGACTGGTGGAGGAGATCTTTCATAGACAACAACAGTGCCACTTCAGGTAACCCTGGTTAGGACTGCACAGAAGAAGGCAATGATAAACTACTTCTGATCACCTCTTACCTTGAAAACACTATAATGAGAAAATCCAAAATGGAAAAAAAAGTGATAGTGCTGGAGATGGGACCCACAGGTCAGATGGCACTCAGTCAGCTGCTTGGAAAGAACTGTGGACCACCATGAGTAGTGCTATTCTTAATGATGCAACTGGACTGAAACCAAAAGGACATTCAGTTGTCAGTGTGAATGGATGCAAAAGAAAAATCCAAAGCTATTTGGCACATGTAATAGGAACATGGCACACAACAAATATGAATCAAGGTAAACTCAAAATTGTAAAATGAGAAATGGAACATTTAAACATTGCAATCCTTGAAGGAAGTGAACTGGAGTAGACTGGGTTAGGACATTTGTAGCTAGAAAATTACAAAGTGTATTGCTCAGGGAATGACAAGCATAGAAGAAACAGACTTGCTCTAACAGCAAGACAAGATGTAGCACAAGCAGTCAGGTGCTATAATGCAAAGTCTTACCAAATAATATCAGACTTCATGGAAAGCGGCCAGGGCTATTTTTGGGCAGGAACGCACAGGAACGGAGTTCCGGCTGGCTCCTGAGTTGGCCACGCCCAGCAGGAACTCATTAGCATAATAAACACCCAACAGCAGAAACTCATTAGGATTGGCAACATTAGGGGTGCGTGGCCTAACATGCAAAGGAGTTCCTGCTACAAAAAAGCCCTGGGTTTTGACAACAAACAAAGTAAACAGAATAACAAACAAGAGGTGGGTGTGGCTGGATAACCACACTTCTGGTAACATGGGGGTGCATCCTAATGTGCTAATGAGCTGTGCTGTCAGGGGTGTGGCCTAATATGCTAATGAGTTCCTGCTGTTGGGTGTGGCCTATTATGCTAATGAGTTCCTGCTGGGCTTTTTCTACAAAAAGAGCCCTGGAAGCCTATCAATATAACCATCATTCAGATTTATGTCCCAACCACAGATGCTGATGTGGAAGAAATTGAAAACTTCTATGCAAGTGTCTAGGAAGAAATCGATCACACACCTAAACAACATGTACTGATACTCATAGCTGAATGGAACACTAAAGTAGGAAACAAAGCAGAATCAAATATTGTTGGAAGATTTGGGCTAGGGGCATGAAATGATGCAGGAGAGCAACTCATAGAATTCTGTGAAGACAACAGATGATTGCATAAGTAAACATCACTGGATGGCCAACAAAGAAACCAACTAGATGACATAATTGGAAGCAGAAGATGGAGAAGCTCTGTTCTCTCTGCTAAAATGAGACCAGGAGTCAATTGTGGTACAGACTATGAATTCTTTAAATCAAAAATTAGAATAAAGCTGAAGAAAAACACCAAGTCACAGTGCCAAAATCAGTTCGTGTTTCACAGATTTACAGCAAAGTTTTTGACTCTGGATCATGAAAAGTTATGGTTCATTTTAAAAGAAAAGGGTATGCCACAACATCTGATTATTTTATGTGCAACCTGTACTCTGGACATGATAGGATATTTTGGAGGTAATTAATTCATAAGGTGCTGTTAAGTCAAAAGCGACTTGATGCCACTTAGCAGACACAGTGACAGCCACTACCTTCAATAACTTTAAAAGAAAATAAGACACATTCATGGAGAATAGGTCCATCACTGGCAGTTGGCCATGACTGGAACCTCCATGTTCAGAAGCTGAATACTTCTAAATATAATTGCTGGGGATATAAGAAGAGGGTTTTGGATTATGTGTCTTACTTGTAGACTGCTGCATAGTGTTGTTATGGGGAGAAGAAGAAGAAGAAGAGATTGGATTTATACCCCGCCCTTCACTACCCAAAGGTGTCTCAGAGCGGCTTACAAACTCCTTTCCCTTCCCCTCCCCACAACAGACACCCTGTGACACCTCAAGTAAGACACATAATCCAAAACCCTCTTCTTATATCCCCAGCAAGGAGAGAACTCTGACACAAACTGCTCTTTTTCAAGGACAGCTGTGCCAGAGCTTGTGACTGACCCAAGGTCACATCAGCAGGTGCAAGTGGAGGAGTGGGGAATCAAACCCGGTTCTCCCAGATTAGAGTCCGCACACTTAACCACTACACCAAACTGGAGGGGAATTTCTTTTTCTGAAATTCACTTTTTTAGATATGCCCATTTGATTCTTTTTCTCCTTCAAAAGAAAAAAAATTCTCTGTGATTTCTCTCTGTATATTTTTTCTGTTACACCTTTATGGACCCCTTTGTAGTTTCAGCCTTGCAGAAGTGTTTTTTTAATGTTACATACCACACGGTGCACTAGCTGGAAGGTAGAAAGCTTTGGGAAGACATTGTCTGGCTCCTATACTTGGCTCCTAGCAATTCTGAAATTGTGTAGAACCTCCCTTCCTGCCCTTCCTCTCTTCGAATTCTCTTTCAATTAAAATGAAGGTGATTTAGAATAAACTCCACATTCCTAAAAAGAAGAAGAGTTGGTTTTATACCCTGCCCTTCACTACCCAAAAGAGTCTCAGAGTGGCATACGATCACTTTCCCTTCCTCTCCCCACAACAGAGACCTTGTGGGGTTGAGCGGTGGGGTTGAGAGGACCCCTAGGTGGGGTTGAGAGGACTCTGAGAGAACTGTGACTGACCCAAGGTCACCCAGATGGCTGCATGTGGATGAGTGGGGAATCAAATCCAGTTTTCCATACTAGAGTCCAGTGCTCTTAACCACTACTCCAAACTGGCTCTCTGGGGGAAATTGGGTAAAGACAGCATTAAGAGGAAATTCAACAATCAGTTTCTTTTCCTCTTTTTAGGAATGTGGAGTCTATTTTAACTTTCTTAATGCCTCTTAATGCTACCTTTGGAGCTTCTGGTTGCCCACTGTCAGAAACAGGATGCTAATCTGGACTAGATAGATCATTTAGCTGATCCAGCAGGACTCTTTTTATGTTCACTCCAAACCCTTCATCTTGATTTAAGTACTTCTGGTTTTCAGTTTCACTTCTGAGGCGAATCTTTCCATATTTGGTGAAGTGTAACTGCAGATGCATGCTCCCTCTGCTACACATTTTGACATCACCTACCACTCCCTCCAGTTTACCTTCCTTCCTTGAAAGAATATTATTCAGTGGGCACTCTTATGATCTTGCATACAAAGCTGACTCTTTGCAGATGGAACCTAAAATGACAGTTTGAGGATAGTTTTGTTAAGGCTCCGGTGGCAAAGCTGATATATTTCTCTCTTCTTTCCTGAGCAAAATTTATCACTCTCAGCTCAGCTGTGAAGTTTGTTTGGGGTACATGGTGCCTTTTATGCACTTCAATCAAGTTTCTCTGCACATATCGCTTGGCTCTTGAGGGAAACATCATTCTTTCAAGCATGTGAATATCTTTTTCTCCTCAACCAGATTAAGGAAAATCGATGTTCTCTTGCGAACAGCATGAAAATACCACAGGTGCTTTTCTGCATAAGTTTCAGATGCTTTACCTCTTTCTTCTTTAGAGTAGAGACATCTGTTTTTCCATGTGTTCCTGTTTCACAGTCTACCCTTCCATGATGTCACGTGGCTAATATCTACAGGTGCATCATTCAAGTATCCCCACTGTGATCCCACTGATCAGCTTGTCATTGTTTCAGATTCCAGGTACACAAGTTCTGCTCTTTGAATGAATGAATGAATAAATAAATTGTTTGTTTATTAAAATATTATTTATTAAAAATATTTTAATGCAGCTTTTTCATTCAATTTAGGGCCTCCAAGAAGGGTCAATGAGGGAACACCAGATAAAACAGAAAAATTTTCATGTCCTGTCGGAAGACAATGTAGATAATGAGTTATACTCATTATCACCCCAAGGCCACCTCAACCAGATCAGGCAAGGAGATGATTTGGCAGTACACCAACAAACCCCCATTCCTTTCTCACAGTGCCAACTAAGGAACACACTGTCAAAAATGGAAAAGTCATGGACAGGGCACTCAGCTAGGGGAACATCGTCTCAATATATTATAGCGACACCCCCCATCAGCAGGGCCTATACTGATATATCACTGAGCGCCCTGGGGTGCACAGTTGGGGCAGGCCAATCCCACCTCCCTCCCCTAGCCAGGTCTAGGTGATACATGTCATGTCATGAATACTGTATCACCTGTGACAAACCTAGCATTTAAGAACACAATTCTATAGCCTGGTGTGTTGTCAATATGACCATCAGCATCACCCCAGTAGGACGAAGAACCAGAAGGGGCAACAGCCACCAAATGACTGCTTTCCTTTTTCCTCACCTGGCACGTTCTTCTCCCACCACAGTTATCTCCCCCAACCCCATGCCCTATTGATCATTGCACCATCCCCCCATTTTTCTGTCCCATCCATCATCCCAGTGTATATGTCACAAAAGCAAACATGCTATCACAAACACCAAAAAAAGGCTAGAAACCGGCTCTTGCTTGGATCTGAACAAGACAAAAAGCTCACAACCAGCTCCAAGTGAATGACCCTCAGGAGGAAAAGAAGTTAAAGCAACCAAAGCCCCATGCATTTTAGTGAGCTTAGAGCGAAAGCTATATCTAGTTGCATTTTCTGTTTCAGTATCTGATGTGCATACTGAACTATAAATGACATTTTTACCCAGTAATGCTATGTTGATGAACCTTGTATCAAATTTTGGTGAAGATGTGGATTTGAAGAAGAGCAAGTATGAGTACATTTATACGCAAGGAACAAGAAAACTGAGAAGTATGGGGAAAGAGAAGGAGTGAAGAGGGGAGTTTAAGCAAAACATGGGTAATGGGGTAAGGCAAAATAAAGGCTAGAGATAAAAGAAGCAAGATTAACACAGCAGTAAAGAAAGAGATCCCTTCTTGTTGTGTTCCTTTAGTTTTTCTCCCCTTGCATCCTCTTCTCTATTCTTTTCCACCACGAATTAACACACACAGTTCCATAGAAACTCTTTGGCTTCAATCTACTTTTTTTTTTTTAATGGAAAACAGGTTATGAGCAGATTACAAGCAGATTGTGTGTCCTCTTCCCAACCTGAACCGGCATCTTCTGATCAGCAGCTTCTGAAAAGTACTGAGGTAACAGAGTTTGACGTTTAACAGAAGAACCTGCACATGAGTGCATGTACACACATACACAGCACTGTTAATGCACTTTGAGTTTTCTTTGTAGTATACATGTGACAACAGCCAATGTGTCCAGTGCACACAAGATTCACACTCAGAGACTGGTTACTCCATTTCTGCCACATCCTCCTCCCTTTCTGGCTGGTGGTAGAACGAAGTACCATGCTGTTACCATGCATAGTCAGAAGAAACGTGTACACTTGAGATGTGTTACTCTGAATGCAGATCACTTTTCTATTCAAGCCCATGCCCACAATAAAATAGCTCAAGTGTAAGAAAGCTACCATCCTTACACAGCCCCTACTCTAAAAGAACTCCTAATGTAGGTTCTACATCTGGCTTTGAGAAAACCGAAGCAGTGACCCAGTGAGAGCAGTAAGGATTCTTTGACTAAGTTGTGAGATGCCTAGAAGAACACTGAGTTCTGGAGAGAGTGAAAACAGAAATAGTTTGTTCGGAGGAATAGTACAAATATCTGGGCTAGGGAAATAGACAATCAGACAAAATAATACTAGGCATTCAATATTGACACCCAACACTAAAAGTGCCTCCAGTCAGCCATGTATTATACAAGTTACTCCATTCAGGGGGAAAAAGCCAAGGAGGAATGAGACCAAGAGAGAAAGGAGAGTAGGGCTGTGCACTTGAAATTTATTGTTTTAATTTCATATCTGAATTTCAGAAAGGGTGTGATTATCATTTCCATTAAGTGGTGAGAGTGTTTCTATCATATCAGAAAGTCATGTTGGGGAAAAATTTCCATCTCTGTTAATGTTGGACTAGATGCCTGCCCATTGTTTCCTATTGGGAGAAAGTAGTGGGTCAGCAAACCTAGTCCCACCTCTCTACTAAATAATCCAAAAAGTTTCAAGTGAATTGGACAAAAGGGTCCAATGGTACAGCCTGCTGAAGAAGATGCCCCTAGCCATCCTTCTCTTCATTGGTTCCTATGGGGGGAAATTGCAGGTTTTCCAGAACAGCAGTTTTTTCACCAAATGGTACCAAACGTTCAGAAATTAGGTGCAGTCCTACTTCTTCTGCTGGTTCTCTGCCTTTTCTTCTGGAAATGGCTAGAAATTCTGTTTACAGTCATGTGACATGCTGAGAGGAACTAGTCCTGCAATCAAGATTAGGAAGGGGGGGGGGATATAAACAAAACAGAAGCACACTGACAACAAGCTGTGTGGCTTCCTGAAAGTGGTCAGTTTAATCTCAGGCACATCTCAGACAAGGGGAGAAGGAGGGTTATTCAAACCTGCAGGATTGTTCAAGCATGCAGTTCCACAGACATGCATACCTGAAGTTGTGCAGTCTAGGGAAAAGCTCAGTTTTGACCATCATAGACCACTTACAAGACATTTGGAGGTTTATGGAAGAATTTGAGATAATCTGTATTTACAGTTGTCTTTCCTGGAGAAGACTCTTGAGAGTCCCTTGGACTGCAAGGAGGTCAAATCAGTCATTCCTAAAAGAAATCAACCCTGACTATTCCATGCAAGGCCAGATAACGAAGCTGAAGCTCAAATACTTTGGCCACCAAATGAGAAGGGAGCACTCACTGGAGAAGACCCTGATGCTGGGAAAGATTGAAGGTGAAAGAAGAAGGGGACGGCAAAGGATGAGATGGTTAGACAGTGTCATAGATACAACGAACATGAAATCAAGCAAACTCCAGAGGACGATGGAAAACAGACAGGCCTGGCATGATGTGGTCCATGGGGTCGCAAGGAGTCAGACTCGACTGTGTGACTGAACAACAACAACAATAGCTAAATCAAATATGAAGTATTCCTCTACACTTAGGATACAGCTAGCCCTTATTCTGGGTTTAGTGTCAGACGTCCTTTGTCTTGAAAATATAGATATTACAAACATCATTGAACGTCATCTCAACAAGTTTATTTATTCATTTTTGTCTATATAGTGCTATTGTGTGAACCTAACAGCAATTTCTTCCATTATTGTTGTACCTTTTTGAGCCTTTTGGAATTCTGAAATAGTGTGGTGGGCGCAGCCACAAAATGGCTGCCACACAGTGGCCATTGCAAGAGGTGGAACTGCCCCAAAATGGCCACCACAGCTTATTTTCAGTCACACAATGAAAATCCTTGTGCTGTGGAGGCAGCTGCTGCTGAAACAATATTTTTTAAAAATCTGCACAGCTACTCAAATCTTCAGTGGCCACTCAGACGCCTTACTGGCCAAAAGACCCACCTTGCTTGCCCACTTTCTAAAAACACTCAGCAGGCACTGGAAAAGGTGTCAGTGGGCAGCACGGTGCCCACGAGCACCATGTCGGGGAGCTCCAATTTAGGTCATTAAACATTTTTATTATTACTAAAATATATACCCTTTCTTTTGTTTCCCATGGAATGCTCCAAGTGATTCACAAAACTGCATTCCACATACACATCCAGATTGATTAAACTCTACAGTACAATCAAACAATTAACATAGGAAAGTGGAAGAATGATGCACGAAGCACACGCAAACAGCTGTCACCAGATAGGGCTGCCAGGTCTGGCCGGCAAGCTGGCGGGGGACGGAAGAAGCTCAATGTTCCTACATCCCCTCCGGGTGATGTATGCATGCTGGGAACATTGGGAGTGATGTACCTATGTCGCCGCGAATGACATATGCATGTTTTTGATGTCAGGGGGGGGCATGCTCTGGTTTTGGGGCAAAACTCTATTGTTTGAAGCTAATTCTACCTATTGCACTGAAGTGAGGAAGGGGTTCCAAACTGGAGGATCCCCTTCCCCCAACTGGGGAATGGCAACCCTATCACCAGAGTGCACCTTCTGAAAGGGTCAGGTCCTAGTAGTTCTCCTAAATGTCCAAAAAGAGCAACCCCAGTGCCATAAGGTCCTGCTTCTCAAAATCATCGGTCTGTGTTCAGATGGTCATAGTGCTCTGAGTAAGTAAGGAAGAAACATGGAAGAAGGCAATCTCACAAGCAGGATTTTAACACAGGCTCACTCGGGGGAGGATTCTGAGCTAAGCGAGCCTAAGATGCCAATAAAGTTCTACTTCCACCCCCATCCCTCGATGCAGTTTAATTCTAGACCCTATGCTGAAGGAGTTGCTCCAGTGTCAGGGTTTCATTGCTATGATGTTGTGCTGGTATGGTGTCATTATGCTGGCGTATTTTCAAGATACTCCAGCATTGGGGACTTAGAGCCATCCCAAGCCTCTCCAGTCAGTGTAGCAGACATTAGGATTTCACTCTAAAGGTCAGCACCTTGAACGGTGCTCGGAGACATAAGAGTCTTTCCTCCACAATGTAATCTTCTGGCTGCCTTTAGATTATGCAGAGACTTTCCTCCAAGCCTCTGGGCAAAGAAGCATCTTCCTCAACACCCCAGCTAACTGTTTCAAGTGCTGTGGAGGATAGAGCTTAGAGATCCATCTCACTATTGAAGCTGGATGGATGAACTGCAGTAACATATGGAGCCTGGAGGGAGAGAATAAGAGCCAGAGTGAATAATAATATGCATAAAATACACGCGCTGTGTGATACATCTCTTCTCCCAGATACAGGGATTCATCTTTCTTCCTAAATCCTCCTTTCTCCTACAGCTTCCAGACATCTATTTAAATCTCAGACTTCTGCTGCTGTGTCAGAAAATAAAGAGTGTGGGGGAGCCTTCTCCATTCAGTGATACTTCTGTTCCTTCTCTTATATAGCAGCTGCAGCAATAGCACTGTCTCTGTATTTAAATCAAACATTTGCTCTCATTTTACCTTTGTTCCCTTGAGGCAGAGCTGGTCAGAGAATGTGAAAATATGTTCAGTCTGATTTGTATCGAAGCACCTTGTCTTCGCTTTCCACACTAGTTGTTTTGACTTGGTAGATTTGCCCCCCCCCCCAGAATAAATATGAAATCAAAGAGGAACATTGGTTGCTGAGAGTTCTCATGTAAGTGTGGGTTCGGCTCCAAAACATGCAAATAGCCTTTGTGATGGTTTCAAAGACATTCAGCTCAAAAACACAAAGATCTAGAAACTCTGCATGTAGAAATCACGGGTAAATTAAAGTCTTTAATCCCCAGTTCTTTGGTCCCCCAAATCTCCATTGTGATTTGAGTGAATAAATTGTGGTTCACGATTTCTTTGCCCTCTTCATATTCCTCACAGTGATAGTCCCCATAAAATGCATATTTTAACATTCTTTGCGCCTCATTAAATCAGCAGCACATGTAAATGTATGGATATGGTATACATTTTGTATATCCCTCCCATACAACATGTACACATTTCACAGGATCTATAAAATCAACAGCAAATAGCAACAAAGTAGGAAATTTTCACAAAATCATAATAAAAACAGTGTTAAATGCTGTTCTGCTTTATCTTAGAATTTTATCCCAGAAACATCCCCAAATAATGACAGGGACAACCACGTACATGTTTATTTAAATGGTTCATCTATCATAGGTTCCCAAACTTATTTGGCTTACCGCCCCCCTTTTCAGAACAAAAATTACTCAGCACCCCCCTGGAAATCTACCTTCAAGAAGTGGACAAAAAGATGCAGTGACAAATTTGAACCCAAGGTTCCTACTGCCTACCTGGATTGTTCCAGTGCCCCCCAGGGGGCGGTATTGCCCACTTTGGGAACCAGTGATCTACATCATGAGCAACCTACTTTTGAGGGTGACCTGTGCTAGGCAGTCAATGGCTACTATCATTTGAGGAATTCCAGCTTGGTCTGAAATGCAACCAGCAATTTATTGCTGGCCAGAGACGTCATACTGCTATGGAAGCTTGCTGGGTGACCTTGGGTCAGACACATATTTTCAGCCTACCTCACAGGATTTTTGTAAGGATCAAATGGAGGAGAGGAAAACAATATAAGCCACTTTGGATCCCAACTGGGAGAAAGGTGGGGGTGTATACATGAGCTAAATAAAATAAATAAATGTGTTTACCCTCATGTGCACATGACTGTCTTGAGGAGTGCCAAGAGTATTCTCTTCCACCACCCCCTTGTCATCAGATGAGTGATGGGACTTTACAGAAATAACCCTCCATTGATACAGGACGTTTGTTCTTTTGCCGTATCTATCATGAGAAACCCACCCCACTCCTGCTATCCCTAGTTAGTGACCATGCCTATATATACCATCCCTCCCCTTCTGAAACAACATGGTGAAAAATGACACCCTAAAAAGTCAATCACTGGACACCCAAAATTCCTGCTTGGCCCCAAAATCATCATCTAGACCATCTAGACACAAATGGCCCTAGGGATGGTGGTGGTTCAGATGCACATAACACATGTCTGTATGGGAAAGGTGGGAAGCCATGGCCACTCTCCATAGGTTGGGCAATGATCTGCCTTAGTCCTGTGCCTAAGCTGAATTGTAGAATGGGCTAGGATACCAGCATCCCTAGCTCCATGTGGAGAGTGTTGGTTGAGAAGCCCACATCTTGCCCATTATGAGCAATATATTCAGGATGGACAAAAGGAAATACTTCTTTACTCAGTGAGCAATTAAAATGTGGAATTCACTGCCAGTTGACTTAGGGATGGCCTCAAGCACAGATGGCTTTAAAGGGGGTCAGACAGATTAAGTGAGGATAGGTCGATCGGCATCTACTAGTCATAGTGACTAAATGGACTTTCCACATTCAGAGGGAGCAAACCTCTGGATACCAGTGTGTCCAGAGGTGGCTCCCGCCCTCCACTAGGCTTACCTTGTTGTATCAGGCCCATGAACAACAAAGCAGAGACACAAGAGTGAGGTGGCGACTCTGGGGAATGGCTGACTCCAGGTGGAGGCATTTCCCACTGTCCAAGAACAGCTTGGGGAAGGGCAAAAACTGGGAAATGGGAAACCAGCTCCAGCAGCTCATGCTGGCCGAGTGCGAGCAAGGTGGCAGGACTGAGCAGGCCCACCCACACCAAGAGTAAGGAAAAGGGGCAGGAACAAGGGATAAACCCGTCCTGTCCCGAGGAGTATGGTCAGGAGACGGCCCTCTCATTGGGTATGGGTGGGAGCTGTTTGCATGCAGCCAGGGAGGACGGGCGGTAGTTGGAGAGTTCAGAGGGAGACTTAAGCGGAAGGCAGCTGGCAGGCCAGGGAGAAAGAGCACAGCGTCAGTTCCCAGCCATTGTCAGAGCATGGAGCAGTCCGCCAGCTAGGAGGAGGAACCAGTGTGATTGCTTAACCCCTCTCCTGGCTTAATCTGAGGCCCAGCCAAACCAACCAGCCTGGAAGACCCCACAGCTCTGAGCCCTGCCCAGGCAACCCCAGGACCTGAAACAATGCTAGGAGTGTATAGACATTTTGCTTTCTGCTTCTATATCCACATGCCTTCTCCTATGATGTCTTTTGATACCATGCTGTCTCTGTTTCCTGTTGCAGGCCAAATGGTCCAGGGCAGACCAAGTGGCCTGAACTACCTCAATAGCCATACTATATAACCACACATTCTTTCACACCTCTAAGTGGAAAAGCCAGACCTGATGGCTCCTGGCTCTAGCCCACATGCAACAAGTCACGTAGGCAATGGAGAAGCTGGAGTTTGTTGGCCAGTGTGTGAATCTGGATACTGGGCTAGATGGTCCACTGGCCTGATGCAAGTAGGACTCTGCTTACATAGCCGGCCAATGAAAAGGACCCTCTTACAAGGCAGCAAATCATACCACTTCCCTGAAGCAAATGCCAAGAGAGAGAGAGAGGGACTGCATATCAATGGCCTTCACCTTCACCAACCCCCAATTAATTATGTTCATTTTCACTTGACAAATATTGTTGTTTTCCTCAAATACAGTCTTCCAAGCACTCCTCTAAGACCCCCGCCCCCAGTCCTGTAGGGGAATTATCCACACAGAGGACCATTTACATTCCACAGTAACTGAGAAACATTAAACTTCTTTTGTTAAACCTTGAATTCTAATCAGGCATCACTTTAAGTTGAAACTATAGTGACAGAACCATTCACAGTAATCATACTCATAGCAGTATGACTCAGCCTGGGTTTTGAAGAAATGAGTGTCAACATTTGGCAACATACAAAACAAGTGATATTTTCCTACTTTTCTGTAGCATAGAATTGGTTTATCTCATTTAAAAAGTCACTGCTTTATAAAAGGCTTCAGTCATTTCAAGCTAATTAAAAACACAAGGCAAAAGAGTTCAGTCGGTGTTTGAAAAAGCACCTCCTTGTTGGGAAAGAGAACAATGGCAAAATGAACTCTCCTAAGGGATGCCATACAGGGACTGATCCATGTTTCATACAGCATGTGATTATGCCTTCAAAACATCTGTGTCAGGGATGCCAAGGTAATTCACAGGGAAGCTTGTCATCACCTAAACTTATCTTAATTGAACTTCCCACTTATATGTAAGTCAAGTCCCCTCACCCTATCACTCCTGTGTTGCTGTGCAACGTTCAGCTCAAAGGATGTATGTTTGTGTGATAGCCTTTTATGCTACAGGGTCATGACCTAGCTTTACTGTGGCTGTTAAATTAAAGGCAGTGTAGCAGCAGGTACAGTAACTAGGGTACGACCATAGGAGAAAGCAAAAGGTAATTGTATGTCACACAGACATCTTTCCTCCCCCCCCCCCCCCCTGTTATGGGATATGTTCCAGCTGTCAAATGCAGAAAACAGTCCCCCATGAATGATATCCATGAGCAAGATTTTATTTGTTTTTACTTTACAAAATGTATACGCCCACCATTACAAAACAAAAAGACATCATTAAAACAATTAAAACCAGAGCTAAAATACATACAGAAACATAAAAGCAACTATTAACACTTGGGCAGGAAGGAGGGATCACTGAGGGAACACCCAACAACAACAACAATGAAAAACTATTCATCCATGGGTGAAATATGGCAACAGAAAGTGACAGGCGAGTCTCCCTGGGGAGAGAGTTCCAGAGTTTTGGTGACATGACTGAGAAGGCCCTTTCCTGCATTGTCACCTACCTAACTCCTGAAGGCAAGGGCACTTGAAGTAGAGACAAGATGGCCACAGTGGTAGGGTAGGTTCATAAAGTAGCAGGTGGCCCTTCAGGTATCTTGACCAATGCTCCCTCTAAGCTGTGGAGTCTTTTGACCAAAAATCCTACTTTGTGAGCTACTGGCATTAAGGTTGTGAGCGAGCGATTTGGTGACTGCATAAATTAGTTTGCTCTGGAGCCATCCTTCCTGAGCGAAGACAAAAATGTGTGAGCTGGACGCTAAAAAATGGTGAGCTAGCTCACACTAACTCAGCTTAGAGGGAGCACTGATCTTGACCCCAAACCATTTTAGAACTTTAAAAGTCAACATTAGGCATGTGCTCTGATAAATTTGTTTTTTTATAATTCTGGGGGAGGGAATTTTATCATGATTGCTGATTCTCAGGTAGGACATTACCAGTTCAGTATTCAAATTTGTGTTTGGGGGTGGTCTATTATTTTCAATGACAAACAAATTCAAGGGTCTGGGGCAGCTGTTTTAAAGATAATGGCACCAAATATGTACAGAACATAGTCCTCTTTTATGTCAGATCCACAGCTGGCAATCAAGTACACACTTGTAGAAGGTATTACTTTATTGAAGCCATGAAGTACTGGAACATAGGCAGTGTTCAGAATAACGAACATGGGATGTGCAAGGAAGGATAAAGCAAATTCATAATTACTGAGACCCAATAGATATGATTCCCGCGTACGCGTAGCATTGCTCAGTTCGTGCCGAAACCCTGAGAACCAACGTTCCCTTGAACTATAAACAATTAATCTATTCCCACACTTCAGCTTGTTAAAGGCAAGCAAAGCAAAGCCGGCTTCTCCACCTGTGGCCTTGGCTAGAGATAGCGTTACATCAAAGCAAGCCTAGCGTATATGGAAAGGAATGCACCCCTGCAAAAGATGAGCGCAAAACGGACAAGATAGACATGCACGTGAAAGGTCAAGAATAAAGAGAGGGTATCGCATGCAGTGACATATGGGCCATAGAGTATAACTTGACAGCTTGCTGACACTTTATAATCTAAAGACCCTCAGGTTTCAATTGAATTGGATCAAGGGGTTCAATTTTACAGACTCCCAAAGTACATGCCTTTCGGTGCAGATGTGCTTCTCTCCTTTACTTTCTTTACCTTTCCAATGAAAACGCTCGGTTTGCTATCCTTCCTTGTTGTGGTCTATTATTTCCTGTGAGGGAGTTTATCGGGAGGGGGGTGAAGAGGCTGATTTTCAACCAAGTAACACCAAAATTGCAGGGGAGTTAATGTAGTATCCACTAAAGAACATTCAAGTGTTAAGCAAATTGGAGCAAGGTCCAGTTCTATGATTTCCTGAACAAGGTACCCCTGTGCATTCTACTTGCAGGGGGGGGGAGGGCTCCACTCCCACAAAGCAGGGAGAGATGAAGCAAACTATAATGAGAGAAGTAGTAAGCTAAGGACTGTCTCCTTCCATATATCCCTGTGTGCCTACAGTCATCAGGCAGCCATCTGTTGGCTATTCCACCACTTAGGGTGGCCTGTCTGGCATCAGTGGGATCCTGGGCCTTTTCCATCATGACTACAGCTCTGTAGAATGAGCTCCCTGAAGAGGTGACCCCCCCCCCCGAAGATCTTCAAGAGGTGCTGGCCTGCCTGTTTGCCACAGGGGGGGGGGGGGGGTTGTGGATTGACTAGCAGGCATCTTTTAAGGCAGGGAAAAGAGATTTGGGGTTTGCTGTTTTATTTTTTACTTCTACCTGGAAATGATTTTTACTATTATTGTAAGATGCCTTGACCCACAAGAAAAGGTGGGATATAAATATTTTAATACATAAATAAATAAACAGCAGCTCTGCCTGGCCCTGAGCCTGGCTTGCTCTGGCTGGGAGCTGCCTTCCCCAAGCCACTGCCTGGGAAATTCAGAGAATCAAAGAAAAACAAGACACCTGCTGCTGCTGATGGTAAGCACCTGAACACAAATGTACAATCTGAGCTTTAAGAGCAGACCTCATTGCCAGTTTTGCTCTTCACCCAACCTCAGTACCTGACGTAGCACCCTGGACAATCCTGAGCAAACCTGTTTGAGAACTGAATCCTAGCCAGTGAAATCAGTTCATTTCTCTTGGTTGTTTTATATGTTTTCCTGTTTTTCTTTATCTTTTTCCATCTGGCTATCTTTTTGACCAGCATTCTTCCAATCCTACGCATGCACACACACACACAGCTCCTCTTTCTTGAAAAATGTCATAATGACATCAGGGGTGTGTGGGAATACACATATTTTGAAGTCCACAACCATATTGGGCTGTCATACAACCTACAGTCCGCTTCAAAGGGAGTTAATGCACCATCTGTAGACAGTTTTATTCACCAGTTCCCATCTCTTTCCAGCCATCTGCTATGCTTTTTAGCTTACCTGTGTTGAAAAATAAAGAGTGCATTTCAGAAATCCCAGGGAAATGTGCCTTTTTTCAGGATCTGTACTTAAGGATTTACAAAACTCCCTATGAAAAGCATTTAGTGTATTTTACAAAACACATTGGAATGAAAAAGTGTTTGTGTCTATGTGTACAAGGTAATTTAAGTTGCTTGTGTGGATGGAAACATGTACATGGGTATACCTTGCAGGGAGTTCCAATTGTTTTTCATACAATGTATGAGAAAATATGAACCCATGGATGGGAAGGGAATCATACCCATTACCCTTGGTCTGAACCACCATGTGGTCATGAAACACAGAACAGTGGAGTTATGTGCTCGCATGAACACATGAAACTGCCATATACTGAATCAGACCATTGGTCCATCAGGGTCAGTATTATCTAGTCAGACTGACAATGGCTCTCCAGGGTGTTAGGTAGAGGTCTTTTATATCACCTATCTTTTAACTGGAGATGCTGGCGATTGAATCTGGGACCTTCTGCATGCCAAGCAGACGCTCTACCACTGAGCCACAGCCCTTTCTAAAGGGTCATCTGAAGCTCTGAGCAGAGCCTACATATGTACCACCTGTAGGCTCTCGTCTGAAATTAAGACAAATGTGTATATGTGGGGAGTAGAGACAAGGCATACTCCTGCTCTCCTGCCCACTTTTATATCCTCAGGCATGGCCCAAGATCTGGACTTATACTGCTCCAACATCTGAGAATCACTGAGGTTCCATACAAGCCACTCAGCTTTCAATTATTATTAGACCTCTTGTGCAACAGTGCTGTAAGTGTACTGACAGGTATGCAGAAACGTGGACTCTGTTGAGATTACTGGACATAACATGAAGGAAGTTGGTAGGGACAGAATATGGTTTCCAAAAGGCGCACGGAACGCTGTTACCTTCCCACCAAAGTGGTCCCTATTTATCTACTTGCAATTTCTTGCTTTGGAACTGCTAGGTTGGCAGGAGCTGGAACTAGAGATGGGAGCTCACTCCATCATGCAGCACCTGGGTCTCGAACTGCTGAACTACCGACTTTCCACAGCCTGCAGTTCAGCGTCTTAACCACTTGAGCCACAGGTACTTCAGTGTAAAGATCAGCTTACTGGATCTGGCTATTGCAGCAAACCACAATTCAAAGAAAACACACAAAAGCAAAAACAACAAAGGCAACAAAGTACATGTAGTGAACCACTTCCAATAAATTAGTACATAATTCAGAATTATCAAAAGAAGTTTTGCCAAAACTGAAGGAGAAGTTAGGGTTTCCTTTGCAGATTGAACAATGGAGGAATTTCAAGGGAAGCTAAAATACGAGTAGTGAAATTTCTCATTGGGGTTCTGCAAATCCCTGGATTGTTAAAGAGTTATGCCTAGAGTGAAATTCAAAGTGAATTTTGTGTGGTTGTCTTTGGTGAAACATCTGAGGAATTTTGAAAAAAAGTCAAAAGAGTTTATCTAAAATGGCTTTCATAATCTATAGCATGGATAGTTTCAGGTTGCAAAAGCAACTGCTCTAAGTGCTCTAAACACTCCCTGCTCTAAATGTTCCACTGGCTTTAGGCTTTGGGCCACAACCCAACAGAGTTAAATCTGCAACTGAATGTATTTTGTGAACACTCAGACTAGGATTGTGGCTTTAACACGTGGGGTTAATTTATTTCCCCACTGCTACTTGATAGTCCTAAGATTTTTAAAGTGATGCACAAAAAATAAAATTACAGATTCAGTAAGGGTTACTATTGGTTACTCTGCTCACAGCACTAAGCAACATAGAAACAAAGAGCTGGAAGGGATCTCAAGGGTCATCTAGTCCAGCCCCCTGCACAATGCAGGAAATTCATAAATAGCTCCCACTCACCCCCATTTCCCCAATGGCCCTTGTTCTATGCCCAGAGGAAGGCAAAAAACCTCCAGGATCCCTAGGCCAATCTGGCCTGGAGGCAAATTCCTTCCTGACTCCAAAGTGGTGATTGGCATTACCCTGGGCATCTAGACGTGGATGCTCTGATTAACAACTGCATCATACAGTTTTGTAAGCGCTAAAGTGTCTGAAGACATCACTTCTGGGCCTGCCCTCAAATTTTACCCAGGGATTTGTAGCTGTAAGCTAGCAATTTAGGCAGATCATGAGAGGGAGGGAGGGAAGGGCTGCATCAGTACTTAGTTCTTGTGGCTCTTTCTTGCATGCTCAGGAAAATTCGGATCACCACTTTGGGGTCAGGAAGCAATTTTTCTACAGGCCAGTTTGGCCAGGGATCCTGGATATTTTTTTTTATTTTTTTTTAGTAATCTTCTGGGTGTGGAACAGGGGTCACAGGGTGCGTTCGTGTGTGGAGGGGGAAGTATTTGTTAATTTCCTGCATGGTGCAGAGGGTAGGACTAGATGACCCTGGAGGTCCCTTCGAACTCTATGATTCTAACCCTAGACTGTTTACCTTAGCAGCTCCTATTCTGTCATCTTGATATTCTGCATTTTCATAATTAAGGCACCTTTGGTGCAGGAGTGTGGATCTTACATTTGTACCCCTTTGTAATAAATTCATATTTTATTGGATATCAAAGGCTGCCTAACTTCAATCTTCTCTAAAGACAGACCATTTTTTTCTTGCTTGCTAGGAGAGACTTACTAGTGCTGAACATTTCTGTCAAGAGTAAAAAGCCTATTGCAATCAAAGCCTGCTTTCTTGGAAGCTGCATTGTGTCAGCCAGATCTTAGTATCTGCTCGAGAGCGATTACCATGGCAGTGCTTGCAAAAACTACTATCTCCACTATCAGGTGGCAAAAATTACTGGTTGAGAAACTTGGGACATTTCCTAGAAATCCACTGAACTTCAAATTTGCTGTCACTGCCAGGATTATTATTAAGTCATATGACTCTCTGTGGTGTTTCTTTTTAAAGATAGTTTTGTCAACACAGGATATGTTCATTTCTTCTTCAAGACTATGCTAGTCAGCCAAGAGTATTTGCAATCATTCCCCCCCCCACCCCTGGATTGACTGTTAAGCTCATTTATCATGTGACTTTGGTAAACTGATTCATGTATTCCAAATTAGAGATGGGCACAAACCATATTTTTGTAGTTCAGTTCATGCTTCACGGCTGAACCACAAACAGAATCATGAACTGATACACTGGTTTGTGAACTGAATCAGTTTGCATCAGTTCATGAGCCGTGGTGTTTCTTTTTAAAGATAGTTTTGCCAACACAGGATATGTTCATTTCTTCTTCAAGACTATGCTAGTCAGCCAAGAGTATTTGCAATCATCCCCCCAACCCCTGGATTGACTGTTAAACTCATTTATCATGTGACTTTGGTAAGTAACTGAAAGCTGATTCATGTATTCCAAACTAGAGATGGGCACAAACCACATTTTTGTAGTTCAGTTCATGCTTCGTGGCTGAACCACAAACAGAATCATGAACTGATACACTGGTTTGTGAACTGAATCAGTTTGTATCAGTTCATGAGCCATTTAAAGTTTAAACCCCTGCTTTCTGCTCCCTGTGAAAAGCTGTGGGGAGCAGAAAGCATTGGCTCTGAGCCATTTAAATCAAATGAACAGTAGGATGCAGGGGTTAACCCTTGCTTTCTGCTCTTCAAAAACCACCATGAATTGCATCAAAATTCATGGACGTTCATGGAACATCACTCTGCGAACCACAAACTGCCCAAAATTTATGACAAATGAGTTTGTCAGCTGGTTCGTGCCTCTTCCTAATCCAAACCAGAATAAGCTGTTGCCAAAAATGCATAGAGGGATATATTGTATTCCCCTGCAATCAGCCCTCTGAATAAACTTCAACCCAACCCTGTCCATGTTAACTCAGAAATAATACTGTTTCATTTAAAAGGCAATTATTCCCAGGAAAACATATCTAGGGATATAGCCTATGTTTATGGTACCATCAGAAGTATCTGTATGCCTGTCTCTTGGCAAGCCAATCTTTCATAAGGGAGGAATCCAGAGGTAGAGGTAAAGTCAAATATTGTCAAGAACATTAGGCTGTACCAGAGGTAGCCAAACTTACTTAATGTAAGAGCCACACAGAACCACACAGCATAAATGTCAGATGTTTGAGAGACGCAAAACATGGACAAACATTGCACATTTTTTTTTATTGTAAAAATTGCAAATTTGCTTTTTATTAACATTAAATGAGACTGCCAAAAATAAAAACAAAAGTGGTAAAAACAGATATTGATAATGATATTTATTTGTTCAATGGTACTTATTTGTTTGTAGAAAGAGAGGTAGAAAGAGAGAGAGAGAGAAACAAAGAAAGCAAATGGGGAGGGGGGAGAAAGAAAGAAAAAGAGAAAGGTGGAAAGAAAGCAAATAGACGGGGAAGGGAGGAAGGAAGGGAAAAAGAGAGAAAAAGAGAAAAAAGGAAAGCAAATAGATGGAAGAGGGACGGGTTAGGAAGGAAGAGAGAGAGAAAGAAAGAAAGAGAGAAAAAAAGAGAGAGAGAGAGAGAGAAAGAAAGAAAGAAAGAAAGAAAGAAAGAAAGAAAGAAAGAAAGAAAGAAAGAGAAAGAAAGAAAGAAAGAGAAAGAAAGAAGAAGAGGAGGAGGGAGGGGAAGGAAGGGAGGGAGGGGGGAAAGAGAAAAGGGGAGAGAATGAAAGAGTTGGAAAGAAAGGAGAGAGAAACAGAAACAGTAACAAAGAAAGCAAATAGATGGGGAGGAGGGAGGGAGGAAGAGAGAGAGAAAGAAAGAAGAAGAAGAGATTGGATTTATACCCCATCCTTCACTACCCAAAGGTGTCTCAGAGCGGCTTACAAACTCCTTTCCCTTCCCCTCCCCACAACAGACATCCTGTGAGGTAGGTGGGGCTGAGAGAGCTCTTGACAATGCTCTTTTTTCAAGAACAGCTCTTATCAGAACTATGGCTTGCCCAAGGTCATCCAGCCAGTTGCAAGTGGAGGAGTGGGGAATCAAACCCGGTTCTCCCAGATTAGAGTCCATGCACTTAACCACTACACCAAACTGGCAGGAAGGGAGGGAGGGAGAAAGAGAAAGAAAGGTGAAAAGAAAGAGGTGGAAAGAAAACAAATAGATGGGGAGGGTGGAAAAAAGGGGAAAAGAAAGAGAGAGGCAGAAAGAAAGTAGAGGAGGAAGAAAGGGAGAGGTGGAAAGAAAACAACTTTAACTTTAAATGTGTTCTCCAACACACACACACACACACACACACACACCTATGCCCCCACACCAGCTTGGAGAAGGAATTTAAAGAGACAAATGACTTCTCCAAGCTGGCAGCCAGGACCATGGGCTGGGGGCTTAGAGAACACCTTTAAATGTGTTCTCCAAGCCCCACTACACTGGCTAGCGGGCTTGACTTGGAGAAGGATTTAAACAGACAAATGCCTTCTCCAAGCCAAGCTCACTAGCCAGTGTGGCGGGGCTTGGAGAACACATTTAACTTTAGATGGGGAGGGAGGGGAAAAAGAGAGAGAGAGAAAGAAAGGTGAAAAGAAAGAAAAACGTGGAAAGAAAGCAAATAAATGGGGGAGGGAGAGATGGAAAGAACCAACTTTAAATGTATCCTCCGTAGGGTTTCCAGGTCCCTACCTGGCATCCAGTGGGGGGGAAGCTCTGTGTTTGGGAGTCTCATGTGTATGTGCTGCAATGACATCACCCGGAAGTGATGTCACCATGCTGGGCACATCATCAAGGAATGCTCTAGCATTCGGTCTTAAAACTCTACGGTACCATAGAATTTTACGGTTGAACACTAGAGCATCCCCTGATGACGTGCCCGGCACGATGACATCACCTTCGGGTGACAGCATTGCTCCAGGCATGTTGGCCCGATTCAGGCACTCTGGGGGTGGAGTTCCTCCTGGTGACTGGATCTGGGCCGGCAGGTTGGAGGACCCTAGAGTGGGCAAAACCCCACCCCCCGGGACGACCTGCCAGCCTTAATCCTCCAAGCTTCCCCCCCCCCACCAGCTGGCTTGGCTTGGATAATGGATTTAAAGAGACAAATGCCTTCTCCAAGCCAGCTGGCAGGGGGGAGATTTGGAGGACACATTAAGGCTGAGGTCACACACACTAAATAATCCACTTTCAAACTGGATTTTTACTGTGTGAACTGGCAAAACACAGTTGGAAAGTGCATGGAAAGTGGATTGAAAGTTGATTATTTAGCATGTGTGACCACAGCCTTAAAATTAAAGTTGCTTTCTATCTCTGATCTCCCCCACCTCAAGCCTACCCAGGGAGGGGAACACTGGCGGGGGGAAGGGAAGACTGATCGAGGAGGCATGCCTCCCCTTCGCTTCCCCAGCTGCCCTGCTGGGACCCAGCTGCACAATATGTGTGAAAGAGCCACAGTTTGGCCACCCCTGGGCTATAGGAATGTATACTACAGCAGTTACGATGCCTGAGACCGGATTTACAGAGCAGTCTTAAGCCCCAGATGCCAATGTAACACCAGTGGGATGCCAGCATAGCTAGTGAGTATCTTTTGCTCACTCAGTAGAGAAGAGGTATTTCCAAGAAGACCCAACTTTAATGAACTGAGAGCATAAGACCTATAGCAATATCACCCACACCCACCAATCACAGACAGGCATGCATATTGTTGTTGTTGTTCAGTCGCACAGTCGAGTCTGACTCTTCGCGACTCTTCATATTGTTACCCCTGTGTTAATGATTTCTGAAAGCAGTCAACTAACTTACACCAATGCCAGCACACTTCCTGGATATCACCCCATGACCCCACCCTCATCCAATCAGAAAAGAAAACAGAGAAAGCAACAAAGGAAACTCAGCCCCCTCTGTTCCTCACAATAGAAACCTTGTGACTATCATACTACTGGGGACACTGCAGAGAGGAGTTCACAGCCCCTCCAGCAAGTGCCTTCTGTTTTGATAAACAAACACGCAGGAAATAAGGCATGGAGCCCAACCGTATCACCAAGACACTTCCACAGATCACTCAGCAGATGAAACCCCCATGGAAAGCACACCACCTTTCCAACATAAGGCAAGGTTGCCAAGCCCCCATCCATGCTTCCATTGCCCACTACCACTCTAAGTAGTGAGAGAAGAAAAATACCCCCTCCCAATGCCAGCTGTGGCATCATGTCACTTCCAGTGGGGGGGGGGGGGGAAACCCTGAAAGTGACATAGGGTAGCTCTAGGAATTACCAGTTTCTGTTGATTCCAAGAACTACCCTATGTCATTTCTGAGGGGTTTTTTTAAGAAGAAGAGATTGGATTTATACCCCACCCTTCACTACCCGAAGGAGTCTCAGAGTGGCTTACAATCACCTTCCCTTCCCCTCCCCAAAACAAAGACTCTGTGAGGTAGGTGGGGCTGAGGGAGCTCTTTCGAGAACTGCTCGTGAAAGAACAGCTCTGAGAGAACTATGACTGACCCAAGGTCACATCAGCAGCTGCACATGGAGGAGTGGGGAATCAAACCCGGTCCTCCCAGTTTAGAGTTCGCGCGCCTAACTACTACACCAACTGGCTCTTATGGAAGTGATACGACACTACAACACTGGCTAGTTACCACCCGGCACTGCCTAGCAAACCCAACATAAAAATTTAAGTCCCAGAGGAGAAGAATTCCCCAAGGAGCTTTTTACATAGGAATAAGGACACTAGGACAGCAGCAAGAGAACATGCAATGGAATATTCACAGAAAGCATCCCTTCTCCATACCTTATGGGGAAAACACACATGACAAATAGGAGGGAGGAAATCTGAATCCCATCAAGGGGGAATATGGAAATAAGGGAAGGCTCACCTTTGGCTGGCAACAAAGCAGAAGGAAGAGACAGAACTAGAACCCACAACTCACACACCACAGAAAATCCCTCGAGTCATGCTTGCCACTGGGCACACGGGAAAAAAATAAAGGAATGTTATAAGGCATCAGGAATCTTCCTTTGGCATCTATGTCAAAACTTACAAAACAAAACAACCCCCCCCCCCAAAAAATGAAGTGTTAAACAAGCTTTTAGATGTGCAAGTATAGAAGTGGCACTTGACCAGTACAAGGACAGACATCCCATCAGAGCCTGGAGAAGAGGGTAGGAGAGAATGAAAATTTAAAAAGCAATCTAAGAGGAAGCAAGTGTCTCTGTTGTTTGCACTGTGGAGGCTGGGTCAGAGTCATGCTCACTCCAGGGGGGGGGAACACACTGACCTTAGTAGAGAGGTATTTACTTGCTTAATTTATTTATACCTCACCTTTCCCCCCAACGAGGACCCAAAGTGTCTTACATTGCTCTCTTCTCCTCCATTTTATGCTCACAACCACTGCATGAGGTAGGTTAAGCCTGGCCCAAGGTCACCCAGCAAGCTTCCATGGCAGAGCAGGGTTTTGAACCCGAGCCTCTCAGATCCTAGTCTGACATTTTAACCACTACACAATTCTGGCTCTCAGATATACACACATGTCTGTACCCTTTTAGACAACCATATATGGGCCACAGTCTTCCCAAGAGTTAAATGTGTTCAAGCCTACTGAAATCAAAGTGACCTAGATCTGTTCTGAATGATGGCCGTTACATATATAATTGCATTTTTTAAAAAATGCCTTCACTTTTGAAAAAGAGACCTACGGTTGAAAATATTAGTTAACACCAAAGCATCATAAAGGTTTGAAGACTGGCTGTAATAGTATTTAAAAAGCAATTATTTTATACTTCTTTTTGAGATGGCAGTTCAGAGAGCAATTTAATTTTAATACTATCAAAATATTTTTTTTCCTTGAAATACCATTTCCCCCACTGCACCTTCACATTTCTAGGTGAGTGGAGGGGGGGGGGGCGGCTAGATCCAGATTAATTTTCTGCCTAGAAAAGCAGAACGGCAATTTCTACTTCTTCCTATTGCAGACCCCTCTCGTGTTGTTCCTCGGTATCCCCTATCCCCCAGGAGTACCATTTAATGGAGGTTAATGGGCTGCAGTGGGAAGGAGAGGTAGAAGACTTCTGTTCTGGGGACAGAACATTTAACCTGGATCCAGCTCAGGGTTAGTCCCACACCAGGTGCACTAAGTAGTAAGTACTTTGGACCAGAATGCCAGGAGGACTAGAAGGGCAAGAGCTCTTACCAGACTTTAAATCCACATGTATTGGGAGCCCAGCCTGATATGTCCAATTGCCATGTTGTATGAACAGGGCAACACACATATTTTGCATGCATGTCCAGCTTTGGTACGTGCAAACTGGATTTTCAGGGTTGTCACCTGCACATACCAAGGATGTGTATACATACAAAATGTTTGTGTTCCTCTGTCCACACAACATGGCTACTGTGCACAGTAGGAGCATCATGGGTAGCATGTGCCCCTGATGTGCATGGTTGTGGAGTTCCCGTATTGCATGGGAAGTGTCTGAAAGAGTCTCTCTGTCCTTGCCATGGCAACACCAAGTCAAAACACCTTGACTGCCCCTTACATTGCTACCTTTGGTTCTTGGCAGGAGAGAGGGTGAAGCACCTGTTGGAAATTACACAAATCAGGCATGCTAAATTAACACATTTAATCTGCATAATCACCACATCAATTTGCATGTTATGTAAAATATATTGCTTAGATAGGAGGAGGTGTCACCAAGGTCTTGGCTTTACCATTTAGATTTGCGTAGAAACTATTTGCTCAGCTCCCTCTCTTAGCATATTGTTTTCTTCCATGTATTGTCTTTAGTAGGCAAAGAGCAAACAAGCCATAGTTTCCAAGGCAATGCTTCCTGAAGCAGAACCACTCAAATATTCTCTAAAACTTTACATTTAAACAAAGAAAGAAAAACCCCTCCAGGTGTAGGCTTTTGAAACAGAGCAATTTTCAAATAGGTTGGCTTTTTTCCTTTGCTTACTGAAAGCAGCAATACATTTGAATTAGAAAACTCTGAAGTACATTCAGCATTCAGTAACAACAACAACAAAAACCAAACCACACACCACACAATGACATTTTGAGTTACAGCCTTCTTTATGTCTTTTTGACAAAAGTATAAAACTTAAAGCAATTTCAGGACACATGCAGAAATTCTTTTGTTACCATAAACAAGACACTGTACCAGCAAGAAGGATATTAAATATGCATCATCATGTGTTGCACTTTAGTGATGACGTTTTCACCCAATGACATTTAAGAACTCCAAAAATATCCTGCTAGGCTATGTGGTGGTCCACCCATTCCAGCAATCCATTTTCAGTAGTGGTTAGTCAGATGTCTCTGGGCAATGTTGTTTGATGAGATGATAATGATGAGATGAGATTGGATTTATACCCCAACCTTCACTACCCAAAGGTGTCTCAGAGAGGCTTACAAACTCCTTTCCCTTCCCCTCCCCACAACAGACACCCTCTGAGGTGGGTGGGGCTGAGAGAGCTCTGACACAAACTGCTCTTTTTCAAGGACAGCTGTGCCAGAGCTTGTGACTGACCCAAGGTCACATCAGCAGGTGCAAGTGGAGGAGTGGGGAATCAAACCCGGTTCTCCCAGATTAGAGTCCGCACACTTAACCACTACACCAAACAGACCCCAGCAACACCAGGGGATAAGGAAACTCCATTTAGCTACCATGACTAATAGCCATTGGTAGACCCAACCTCCATTTTGTTTATTAATTTTGTGTCTAACCTTCTCTGTCCACCAAAACTGCTCAAAGGGGCAATGTCCACATATTAAAACCAACTAATCAAAACCAACAACAACATAGGCCACAGTAAATACAATTGGCCTTGTCACATGGAGTGTTGAGTCATTTTCAGGATGCATACCAGGATAACTATAGAATATAAGCATTCAAAAAGTTCCACAGTGTAGTCCTGCAAGAATGAGGTAGAGAAGATAGAGAAAGCTAAGTAAAAATTAGGTTAAATTGGAAGCGCATCAGTGCATGACAGGAGCTGTAGGTTTTTTTTATGAGAGCATTGAAGCATGGAAATTAGGAAAATGGCACCATACCATTCAATGCCAGCTACCTGGGAAATCACACAGAACTTTTAACAAAAAGTTATTTTACATTGCAGCTCCAGATTTGTACTGAAATATTTACATGATGCAATTACTCTTGTAATGGAGGCACCTGAAGTTTTTGAGGATCAAGCACTCAAGACCCAAGTCAGAACTTGGTTAAAGGCAAAACTAGCTATGACAGTGCCCATGGGTGAGACCCATGGATGCTGGCACCATTTTGAAGGGATTTAAAAATGCCTTGAGGGTCCAGTACTGATTGGGCTTGCAGTTTGGCAGGCTGAGGTAATCTTGTTCTGCCCTGCACCTTTTCAAGTTCCAAAATGGCTGCCCTCAGCCATTTCAGCACTTTTAAATATATGTGGGGGAGAACAAGAGTATCTCAGCCTACTGTGTTGTGAACTGCATTTTTAAATCTAGTTTGCCCCTGAGGAATTATAATCTCAGAGGCTGCAGCTTTCTCCTTACCATCACTAAGACCACCAGACATTTTCTCTATCACTAAAGTGACCAGCTGGCCACCTATAGCTTCAGGTAGCATCCCTAATTCCCTTGGTTGAGGCAATATGACATGTTTTGCGTGCCTTTTCTTAATTTGTTTTTTGGCCCCCCCGAAGGGGATTTTTTTATTGCATTTTCTATAACTAAACATTACATGAAAAAATAGGGAAGAGTCTACAAACTATGGGATAAAGAAAAGAAACCTCTAAAAACCCAAGAGTGGATGTCATACAAACAGCTTTAAAAAGATTACATGTTTATATTACTGGATTCTCATGTAAAACCATTGACCATGTTCATCAGCCTTCTTTTAAACTTTCTATCTAAATAAAATCATCGTCTACTATGACTTCATAAAGAGCCTAAGAAAGCATAGTTTAAACATTTCTTAGAACTTCAGAGTTATGATAATGATTCATTTTTCTCCTTTTTCTTCCTCAATTTATAGCCTGTTTTTGGGACAGCAGCCCCCAAATTTGAGTCTGCTTCTTTGCCAGAAGATGGCTCCACTCCATCTTCGCCGCCCTCCTTGGGGCTGTCTTTTTCTTCTTCTTCTTCCACCTCTGCTGGACAGCTATGTAGATGCAAGAATTCTCTTGCCTTTTCCACAGCGTCAATTTTCTCTTTTCCATTCACAAACTTAAAGATTACTCCTTCGGCATAATCCATCTGTAGGCAATTTGTTTCTTTTTTAGAAATAAGACCAAATCTTTGTAGTTGCGTCTTTTCCTTCTTATTTCAAACGAATATATTTTAAAACCTTTATCTCTTTGCCCTTAATTTTCAGGGTAACTCCATTAGCCACTTTGAGAATTTGATCTCTCATGCTTCTTCTGGAGAATCTCACCATCACTTTTGTATACGATCTGAAGACTGTATCAATATCGCTCTGCAAAGTCTCCGCTTTAATATCTGCCATTTGCCCCAAGGATTCATTCATTATCCGTATGAGATTCTCCCCTTTTTCCTCAGGGATCCCCTGAAATTTTAGGGCATAGCTTGCCCTTTCCATTTGCAGCTGTAGTAGTTGAGTCTCATCTATTTGATGCTTCTTTTCCATTGCCTGCATTTGTCTTTGTAGCTTTTTGGTGTTGGTATCAGCTTCTTTAAGTTCCTGCTCAGTTTGATCTATCTTTTTGAAGCCTTGTTAATTTGGGCTTGCTGTCTGTCTAGTTTTCGATTTATTGCAATCACCTGTTCCAGCAGAGGGCGTAGTGCTTCATTTAATATCCTTTGGAGGTCTGACGTTGTGTCCTGTCTGGGCACAGCACTCACTGGGCTAGCACTTCTGGCAAACTTAGCTTTTGCCATCTTTTCTTTCTCCTCTTTCTTCGTTGGAGGCGCCATTTTTGAGGGATTGCTTACTTTTCAGCGAAAGTTATCACAGTCTCTTAAGTTCTCCAGTGTGCTTGGTAAGTTCTTAAAAGTCCTTTATTTTGGTCTTTTTCACTTCAAAAGCCTGCCCCCCCCCTTAAACAATAAAGTTCGCTTATGTTTGACTTTTCGGGGAGAGTCCCCTCCCTTCCTTTCTTCCCGCAGGGTGGCTTTCGGCTTTTTTTGATGTTCTCACTTTAACTTAACTCACAGTTCAATGGCAACACGATTTTCAGTTCACTTTAAGTAGCAATGCGCTCAATCACCCGGCGCTTGATCCGGTGTGTGCTTCTAGTTCCATCAGGAAGCTCCGTAGCAGGACCATCGGGGTATGAATGGCCCCCCCTCGCCGAGAGGATCACCAGAGGGGAAGCCTTCTAGCACCCCATGGCTTGGAACCCCACACAAAGACTCCGTGGGGGATGGGGACAATCGCACCCCCTTCTTGTCATGGGTTCTGGTGATCATCTCCCAGAGGTCCGGGAGAAAGCAACTGCCATGGCGAGTGCCAAAACTGGAAACCTTGCGTGCCTTTTCTTGATTGTTTGCTATTGCTAGTGTGGTGTAGGGTTACCATTCCCCTGTTCAGGGTGAGGGATCCCCCATTTTTGCGGGCTCCTGCCCACCGCTGGCCAGCTGACCAAAAGGAGAAAACTCCCCCTGCCAAGAGCAACATTGGGTGACATGCTGACATCACCTGGAAGTGACAAAGGCATGTTGGTGATGTTGGAGGGGTGTGTGTGACACTCTGAGTTTTGGGCAGAACTCTATGGTTTGAGGGAGATTTTACCATAGAGTTTTGCCCAAAAACCAGAATGTAGCTCCCAACATGCCTACATCACTTCCGGGTGATGCTTTCAGCTCCCAGGGCATTCTCTCCATCCCCCCACCGGCATCTCAAAGAGACTTAGGAACCCTAGTGTGGTGTGCTACTGTGCTAGTAAACAAATTTGGTAAATCTAACCTGGGGTGTGTGTGTGTGTGTGGTTGGTTTTTCCTTTTCCTTGATTTGTGAAAAGAACCTGCAGAATTATTGCCTACTCAGCAAAGCTGTCCTTAGTGCTACACACAGTCTAACACAGAAATATATCACAAAATATGTATCAGGTATGGATATATAACAGAGCAAATAACAGGTTCATGCACAAGAGTGTTAACGTTTAGGCACTTTTAGAACCCCAGTCTGGTGAGGGAGAATAGGTACACTACTGGGCCCTGCAGTAGGGTTGCCAGCCGCTGACATAGGGAGGGGACACAGACAGGGGGGCATGTTAGACTACGGAATAATGTCAGTTCTGCTGAATACCTGGAAGTGATGTCATGTCACCAGCATGATGTTAATGCAATGCTCTAGGATTCAGACAAAACTGTATGGTAAAACCATAGAGTTCTCCTGAATCCTAGAGCACTATGTCGACATCATGCTGGCAACCTGATGTCACATGACTTCCAGGTATTTGCTGGATGTGACACTGTGCCATATGCATAATGCTGCCTTTTAAAATCTTCCCCCATCAGCTAAGTAAAAATTAGGTTACATTGTTGAAATGGACAAAAGAGTATGAGGCTTCACAAGGACTGTGCTGATAGCGATGATATGCAGCCATCAATGATCAAGGAAGAGCTGGCTTGAAGAAGATAGAAGAGATTGGATTCATACCCCGCCCTTCACTACCCAAAGGAGTCTCAGAGCAGCTTACAGTCCCTTTCCCTTCCCCCTCCCCACAACAGAAACCCTGTGGGGGTGAGAACTATCCTTGAGAGAACAGCTCTGAAAGAACTTATGACTGACTCAAGGTCACACCAGCTACGGAGGCTGCAAATTTCATGTCAGTGGTGTTGTGTTGAACAGTCACTTGGAATCAAACAACTCAAATACCTGTTTTGCTGAACAGGTTTGTATTGTTTTTTCCAAAACTTTGCATATGAAAAAGTCTTCTTAGGCACATAGAATGGCAGTCCCTTATGTCACTAAGAAATACTTAGACAAACACCAAAGAGTAGAATATTTTTAAACACAGCATTTGTTTATGACTGATTTATGTGACTTGTGATGGGTTTAACTGTCTATGGATGCATCCATAGAACAAGACATCATTTCCCCTGCGTTTTGCCTGTCATGCCCACTGAGGGCTTTTTGAGGTTCTTTTTTTTTAATGGTAATTTCTACTCTGCACTAAGATTTTAGTGATCTACTGCCACAATCTCTGAATTCCCTGCTTAATTGTTTAAAAGGTAAATATCTAGTGTCGTTCCTAGCTGAATTATAAGGGGGAAAGTGCAGGGTGCACATTTCCCCATATAACTATGCAACAAGGACTACTTATTTTTTTTTTAAAAAAAATGGAAGCTGGGATTTCAAAGATCATGGAAATAGATTGTTAGAACATAATTTTGCAATAGTATACTGTACTGTTAGGAAGGAATACAGTGAAGCAACATGTCAAACACATATGGCCATGAACACCTAATTGAATCTTTGTTTACTACTGGTGGTTACCAAGGCATAGCCCACACAAGTGGGTGGTGGAAGATCCCTCGTTTCAACAGCTATTCTGTTGAGTCAAAGTAGTGCCATTTAAGTTGGCACACTGGTACAAATAATTGTGTCTGGATACTGAGACACCAAGTATACTTATCACCGTATACTAAGGGAACAGTCTTTTCCCTCTGTCTAGGGACATAGAGTATTGCCTGCTTTTTTGTATGCAGCAGCCATTTTTGGTAGTTAGTTCACAACCTGCTCTGCACAAGTTGAGTCTCTATGAGAAAGGCAGAATAGAAATGTAGTAAGTAAATAAATACACAAGCTGTGAGTTGTCTTTTCTGCTTATCCATGTTTAAACGAATCACATTCCACTTGTGACAAGTTTGTGCTGTTATTTTTGTTGCATCTGTTATTTGAAAATTCTGACTGTCCCTTCCTCCTCACCTTCTGGATCCATATTGAGTCCAAACTTTAGCAATTTGTTTCCAGGCCATGTGATCACAAGGTTCATGGGCTCATCTGTGCTATTATATTTATGAGCTGTCCTGATTGTCGGATCTAGTGGAATATAAATTCAAATAATCATTATCTGCCTAATCATCATCTCCAGGGTGGTAGCTGAAAAACAGGCAGTGCCTGTGTTTGTGTGGAAGAGAGCCAGAATTCCAGGCTCCAGAACCCTATGGGGATAGATTTGAGCCCTGAAGGCAGCCTGATTTGAGCCTATTTGGGGCTGTATTCCAAATTGTACCCACAGCTGTAATAATGCCATCGAGTCTGTCTCAAAGAACAAAGGTAAAGAGCTGCATCCTGTCCAGAAACAGACATGTGGCTTTCAGAATTCTCTCTTGCTGTTGTGAAAAGCAAGGAATGGAATGCCACCTCTGAGGGGGAAAATATCACAAGCTGGTCAAGCAGGTTTCTTTCGAGGTCTGGAGATGATGGTAAAGGAGCTTAACAACTCCCAGTGTCAACATCCATGTGTTCTATAAGTCTGGCTGTAGATCATATCAATCTGTTTGACAGGAGCTGACAGCTCAGGGTGTCAGTAGAGCTGGCTCCAACCGGTTCTGTCTAGTTGATAGCAGAGCTAATTAACAGTGACTCAGCATTGGGTCCTGATTGGACAATGCTAGCATAAGTATGATGCTGTACTGTGTACTCTATCTTCCTGATGGAAACCTGGTGTCTGCGTGAGCATTTTGTCATTCTGTGCAATATATTGGTGGAGGCTCGTGTAAATAAATTGTATATAGTTTTACACCAAGCCTATAAGACTTACGTCTTCTTTGATACTCTCACACCACTCGCAACCTGCAGTGGGCTAGCACCGCGCAAACCTCGCGGTAATGCCAGCGAGTCTGTCTCAAAGAACAAAGGGATGAGGAGAGATGCTTCAGGCTGTACAGGTAAAGAGCTGCATCCTGTCCAGAAACAGACATGTGGCTTTCAGAATTCTCTCTTGCTGTTGTGAAAAGCAAGGAATGGAATGCCACCTCTGAGGGGGGAAATATCACAAGCTGGTCAAGCAGGTTTCTTTCGAGGTCTGGAGATGATGGTAAAGGAGCTTAACAACTCTCAGCTCCAGAGAGCATGAAAGGCCATCGAAGAGCAGGCCGAGACAAAGATGAAAGAAAAGCAAATAGGGAAGCAGCAGCATTTCTGTCCCTGCAAATATTTATATATGTAAAAGAATCCATCTACAATGTTATGCATATAGGAACCTTTCTGTTTTTTTTCTTCCCATGGGAAACAGATGCCCAGTACATGCTCAGAAAGGCATGCATTCTTCTGAAGTGTGCTACTTGATTAGGAGAAGGACATTCATATATCCAGAACCACATATTGTTATAGAGGTTGTATTATACAATATGCAAGGTAAGGTATATAACAAATGAATCATATATTTCCTCATGCATGGTGTAATAAAACGTCAGACAGAAACTCTGCTCTGCTGGTGAGCTTGCTGATGAGCTTGTCCCCCTCACCTCACAGGTTGTTGTGAGGACAAAATGGGTGGGGGGGACCATATATGCTGCCCTGAGTTTCTTGGAGTAAAGGTGGGGTGAAAATAAACAGATAATATGATGCATAAGTACTTATGCTACACAGAAATGATGGAAGCAACCCACCTTGCTCACTGCACCCTTGGAAAGGACAGTTTCTGAAATGAAATGCTTTCATTTCAGTTTGGGCCAGTTTGGTGTAGTGGTTAATCTGGGAGAACCGGGTTTGAATCCCCACTCCTCCACTTGCACCTGCTGATGTGACCTTGGGTCAGTCACAAGCTCTGGCACAGCTGTCCTTGAAAAAGAGCCGTTTGTGTCAGAGTTCTCTCAGCCCCACCCACCTCACAGGGTGTCTGTTGTGGGGAGGGGGAGGGAAAGGAGTTTGTAAGCCGCTCTGAAACTCCAAGTGAAGGGTGGGATATAAATCCAATCTCCTCCTCCTCCTCCTCCTTCATTTAACAGACGACAGTTTCTGAAATGAAATGCTTTCATTTAACAGATTTGCATATTCAAGTGCATACTGAAAGCTCACAGGGATTGTGACAGAAGGCACACAGTGGTTCCCATTTTGTTTAGGAAGAAATAATTGAAGCCGCTGCATGCTAGTGATGTTCCTCAAATAGAAACTGGGGAAGAGAGCATCGTGGTGATCCATCAAGCATCCCTTGACCCATCAGACAGGCTCTTAGATGCTCTTTGGTGGTGGAAAGTGCTGTCAAGTCATGGCTATGGTGACCCTGCAGGGTTTACAAGGCAAGAGACATTCAGAGGTGGTTTGCCATTGCCTGGCTCTGCATCACAACCCTGGAATTCCTTGGAGGTCTTCTATCCAAATACTAGCCTGGGCCAACCCTGCTTAGCTTCTGAGATCTGATGAGAATGGGCTAGCCTGGGCTATCAAGGTCAGGGCTTTTTGGATGTTCTTTACTGTCTCTCTTATTCATTACCTCCTCCTCACCCCTTTTTCTTGTTTTCAGCTAGTATCTTGCATGGTGTTCTGACATGGCTTGATCTTGCTTCTTAGTGTGAACATCCACTTGTCTCTGTTTTAGGCTACCCTGGTTATGACCCTATTTGCCTATTAGTTTTCATCCTTGTCTGTCTCTTCTTGCTTTTGCTTTTCAAATATTCCCAGAACATTTTTTTTTGGGGGGGGATTCATGCTTGCAACCAAAGGCTGACTACAGAGCTTGGTCACTTACCAGGGGTCCTCAAGACCAGCAAAAGGACCACCAGGTTCACATTGCTACCTTTCTCACTTTATACAAAGCATTCAAGAAAGTCAACCAGACATTTCATCTCTTGCATGCTTAAGAGACCCATGGACTTTGCCTTTGAATAAGTGCCTCAAAAATCCAGGGACTAGCAACAACCTTCAACCAAGTATGTTTAGAGGGTAACATGAAGCTGCCTTATACTGCATCAGACCATTGATCCATCAAGATCGGTATTGTCTACAATATTATGCATATAGGATCCTTTCTATTTTGTCTTCCCATGGGTTCTTCAGGACCTCTGGTCCTTCAAGATCTCTGGTACAGGTTTTTCACATCACCACCTGCCTGATCTTGTAAACTGGAGATGCTGGATCTAGGACCTTCTGCATGCTAAGCAGATGTTCTACCACTGAGCCACAGCCCCTCCCCTAGTTGCCTTGGCAGCTAGGTATAAGTGACCCCCACAAAAAAAGAGAGAGCTGCTAGAGATGTGTTTTGAAACCTCTTCAATGTTTGAGCCAATTTACAGAAATGTAATTTGACAGGAACTATGGGGACCAGCCAATGCTCTTACTTTCACAAATGTCTGCTGTGGGAAAATGAAATACTCTCCCCTTCGGTTGCACTTTAAAAAAAGACAACCAAACACTAATAACTCTTTCCTGAATGGAACTTGGATCTTTAGTCTCCCATCCAAATTACTGGCACAGTTGGTGGCCTCCAGGGCTCAGCTCTGCATCCAGGATACCTACAGGATGATTGGCCGAGGGCCTAAAGTATCAGGATATGTCGTTCTTTACTGTAGGGATGTGCTACCCATGGAGCAAAAGCAGATTTGAACATAAGCTCTAGGAAAATATGTTTTCCTCAATATTGTAATGTATTTCAAACAGCTCTCTTCCATTCCTGGCTGGCACTTTAATTACCATGAAAGTTGGCCAGTTCCCCAATATCCTTAAATACATTCTCTGTGTTGCAATGGATATATTAAATTGGACCAGGTGACTCAGGCCCAGTGCATAATTACAACAAGCAGTCATATAGAAGATGCTTTAAATTGTTCCCTACGGTGGCTACTCTTGAGCAGCAAACTGTTCATATGTTGGCTTGTTTTCACGATGCCACAAATTACACACATGCCTTCCTTGGTCATGGAGATGTAGAAAATTAGTTCAGAAAAGCAACCAACCCAGAAACAATCATGGTAGCATTTGGCAGTATAAACTACTTAAAACAGTACATTCTACTTCTTGTACCAGCTCCTCCTTTACTCCCAGTAGTTTTCTAGGTCGTATACCACTTACAGTTGTGCCACATTCCAAGTTTGCCAAGTAGCACCCCTTCATTTAATGGCTCGCAAGAGCCATTATCCTTGTTCGACTCAAGCAAAGTATGATGATCTCACCCTCTTTCTTCCCTCACGAGCTGGACTTTGTCTTCTTTCTTGCTGAGCAACCCCTTTATCTATTTTCTTCTTGTTTGTCTATGAGTGTCCTACATGGTTGCTTTAATACAGCCCAGGAAACTGAGGGGAAAGGCAAAATTACCTTATGTTCTGCTTTTGAAATGGCACACAAGAGGCTTTTGAAAGTTCAAATTAAACAAAATGGGTTTTTTTTACTTGGGGGAGAATCGATCAGGTGGAATCAGGTGTAGAATGTATGAGGTGAGCAGATAATAAAACTGAGGTTAACTTTGTATTCATACAAACACCAGATAATTTGTTGCCAACAAATAACTGTTTTGGCTGTTCAAAGATAATTTGTTGCCAACAAATAACTGTTTAGGCTGTTCAACAAGGTATTTCTTTCCCATTTTTGCTTAACAACTCAAGCATAGGTTTCTGGGTTTCACCAACATGTAAAGTTTAGAAGGCAGGAACATACAACCAAGCACCCCAAATCCTTCTTTATACCTAAACCAGGGATCAGTCCTTTTTTCTAGAAGCTATTTCCTTTCTTAACTGGGCAGGGATCACTTCTCTTTACTAGAAGCTATTTCCCATTTGGCTTGAATGAGGATCCTCCTTGATCCACTCACTCTCTTAGCTTCCTTCCCAGTCCACAGTCAGTAGTTAACTGACTCTTCTTCAACTGTCAGTTCCCAACTGTCATTTCTTAACTGACTCTCAACAGAATTCCATTCAAACCGCCTGTCAATTAACCCTTGATGATCATTCTATGTCACACTGATATCCACTGATTCTCAGACCATTAAAACTAGAGAATCTATCAAACAAATAGTCATCTCAGGAAGTCATACATGTTTTCCCTTTCCAATTAGGGTGTTATTGTTTCCTCAGTCTTGATATTGTCTGCAGAGTATGATAATAGCAAGAGTGTCCTTGGGGGGGCACTCCTATGAAAAGGAATTGTCTTCTTCCATTTCCCATGTTCCCCAACATCTCGGATCACAATTAACTATATGCTATCTGTAGTTCTGAGGCATGATGCCCAAATCAAAACAATCAAAAATGACAAGCAGTCTGTGCAGGTTGCAATGAGAATTTGAATTTCACATTGGAATTCCACCGTTAAGAAAAGCTGAATGGCGAAATGGAACATTTGTGAATATTTGTTTCCTCTCAAATTGACATCTGCTTTCTGGTTTCATTTATGCTTCATCTTCCAAGCACCTCTTTAAAGCAAGATAATTTCTAGACTTTATGGTTTCAGATGTACATTAATTATTACTGCAAATGGTATAGTTTCACTGAGTCCAGTTGCAGCCTGTAACAGCGGAGGTTTTCTTTTGTGTGCAAAGCAACATATGTAACCAATCTATGAAAAATGTTAACTGTACATGATACGCCAGGGTCAAAGACTACCAGTCCAGTCCTAAGCAGAGTGACACCCTTCTGATTCCATTGGAGTTACAGGGTTTTAGAAGGGTTACCTCCGTTTAGGAATAGGATGTACATATTTCATTTTCATGTGTGCCAACGGTGCTTATGCACAATCCCAAATTTCTTGACACACTTCCTTGAAGTTTGTGCTGCCCTATTTGGGGGCAGTTCAGTGAACTGGGTGCATTTTCAGCCACTTTGGGATTTTGGCCTTGATTATAATATCATCAAAGTGACGGTGTTCACTGAAGACTACCTCACCTTCCTAACAGGCTGCGTCTTGCAGTTTACTCCCACATGCCTACTGTGTTCCTATGATTACCTCCACTTTGTTTAAATCTATACCTTCAGCCTCAACTTGAACTAGATCCCACGTTATGGAATGGCATGCCTGAAGAGACACTGAGGGTACCTTCCTTCCTTATTGTTGCCTTTGTTGGAGGATTATGGGCCTGGGTAGGGTTACCAGTCTCCAGGTGAGGCCTGGAGATCTCCAGAATTGCCACTGATCTCCAGATGACAGAGATCAGTTCCCCTGCTGAAGTTGCTGCTTTGGAGAGTGCACTCCATGACATTATGCCTTGCTGTCCTCCATAGGCTCCACCCCCCAAATCTCCAGGAATTTCACGACTCAGAATTGGCAACCATAGAATGGCTTTAGCTGTGGTTTCAGTAGGTGATTGCACAAGTGTGAATTATTACGCTGCCATTTTACTGTTATTGAAACCTGGAGCTGTATATGCAAGCTGCCTTGAGTCCTAGGGGAAAGATGGACACAAAAAAGGTTTAAATAAATAAATAAATGATGGGCTTCGATTGCACATGACTCCGCCATAGCTCTCCTGGCAGTGATACATCCAGTTGCAGCTAGGTCTGCTGGTACAGGCATTTGTTGGTTTTCAGCAGTAATCTGGGCCAAAAATAAAAATGACTGGCCATGAGTTTAATGAATATGCAAAGTGTCATTTTATTATGCTTATCCTTGTGCTTTCCAGCTCCTCTACTAAGCAAATGTATGCTAGAGTGTGAAAAATCTGTGAGGCACTGAATTAACTGGAGGCGGCATAAAATATGTTGAAATTTATATGAAAATAAACCTGCACAGGGGAAATTAATTTTACAGGTTGCCCACTCCTTCGTGTTGCTTTCCATAAATGCTTCCTGTAGCACATGCATTTGGGTTCCAGGGCTTTCCAATTGAATGGCACCAGAAAAACCACTAGACCTGGGCTCTGGGCAGTTGCAGCATCCAGGTCCAGCTTGGTAATAGAAGTCTTGACCACAGACTTTCTGTTCTATAATAAAAATGTGTTTCCAGAGATACAGAAAGGATAGCAAACACCAGCCCTAATGGAGAATAATGAGTGGAACGATCTAAACCCAATGAAATGACAGAACTGAACACAGGAGAGCACACAGGGAAGTCAGGCAGCATCCTTTGATAAGTGCATCATGAGAGAGTATCAAAAGGAAAGGTAACAGCCAAAATAAAAGCCTCCCATTCTGTGATAAAGTCTGCTTGAAGCAGAAATGTCAGAGGCTTTGCTTTTTCAACCACTTGTTCCTCCCGCCTTTATCTCAATACATGTTAAGTGAATGGGGGGGTTATTTGTTTTTTCCTTCATAGTCTTTTCCTCCCTTATCAAAGACAGTCTCTCGCCTTCACTTAGGCACTTTCTTTCTGGGAAGCCACATTTAGTAATGTAAATGTGTTTTCTTTCCCTGAAGCAGAAGCAAAGGAAGAATTGGGCCATTTTTGCTGGGTGCCTGCCAGAGAAGAATATTAGAGCAGAACATGGGGAGTCTGACAGCTGCAGAGAGCGAGCACTCCAGGGAATAGATTCTTTAGGATGGGGGTCACAGATACCTGGCATCACCCCAGATACACATCCAGATTCAACATGTGATGTGAGAAGCAGCCCTTAGGCAGGCACTTTTGGGGTAAATTCAAATAAACAGTCGTTCTTTGGTGTGCATGGACTTTCCCCATCTCCTTGCACTGAAAATCAAATAGAACTGGGTTGCTGACACCTGATGTAATTCATGACCAGTGCTCATTTCACACCTTGTCTTGCACTGGACCTCTTCTTAAGTTAATTATACCTGGTTCCCAAAAGGAGATTATAATGCAAATCCAACTAGGGTGGGGGAGAACACCCTTCTGTCTGAAACTGTTCATTTGATATATCAAGCTTCAATACATCAACCATAAAATGAGAGTAGTAGAACACTATAAGTAGTCAATAAAGATGGATGAAATACTTTCAGGAACTCCTCTACCACAAGCATGGGTGGCTGTGCCTGGAGATGATGAGAATTGTAACAGATATAGTTCCCATAGCTTTTTTCTCCCCTGTCAAACTTTAATATTAATTTTAATTATAAATTAAGATATACATTAAAAAAAAACATCTGAGAACTATCACAGCAAAATATATATTTTAAAAACAACACACGCATTTCACTGAAAAAGCACAGAACCATAGTAGACCCAGCAGCTGCACAGAACCTACCAACTCCACAGTTCCAGGGTCAAGGTCCACTAAGAGAATGAAGGGATACTGTTTTTCTAATCATCCAAAGGGATTTTTGGGAGGATGGGAGTGATAAATGCATATCTGAGGTCATCCTAGAACCATCCTTGCTTAGCTTCCAAGATCTGAGCAACCTGACTGCTGCTTAACCAGGTCAGCCACAAGGTAGGCTAACTCAAAATGTCCAGAAAACTACTTCTGTTCAAGGCACTAGGGGACATAACTCTGTTTCAGTCTGCAATTTTTGCAGCTTTCTGTGTTCACTTCAGGAAGAATCCAGGACACTGGTTACTAGGGTATAAGTAGGGTCCCAGAGCTCTGTAGCATCGCCCATGATTTCAGTAGCACTGCCTAAATCCTGCCATGAGCATGCATACCAATGTCTAAAGATGCTGGGAACCATAGGAAATTGTTCCTAGCAGACCAGGTGCGCTTTCAGTTATTTAAGCATTAGAAGTTAACATTCTGAATTGTGTCCAGGAAGTAATTGAGACCCAAAGTTACTGAAGTGTAGTATGACATTGCATTTGGAACAAAATTAATTTTCCAACAGCCTTCAAGGGCAGACCCAAATGAAAAGCATTATAGTAATCCATATCACTGACAGCAGAGGATTTTGAAGCAGTGCATAAGGACCTACCTTTATGTAAGCACACTGCCACTGAAGACTCAGGAAGTCTTGTTGCAATTTTTTTTTTTGTTAGCCTTATGTACTGAATATAGTATGTCAACTTCATTTCTTCCTAGCAGGGTCTGGGTGTGCTCTCTCTTTCTGGGGTTCACTCTGCAACTTCATAGACTCAGGCTTTTTCAGTTGCTGCCCTGTATCTATGGAACAGCATCCAGGAACAAATCAGGAAAAGTTTCAACCTTCCTGGCTTTTCATCAAGGCTGTAAAACAGACTTAGACCCATTCCCCACAAGCAGCTGTGCTGCCCTCGCTCTTCTGTTTTCCCCGCCTGCATTGGTCAATTTCACACTATTCACTGCACGGCCATGTTTTGACCCACAGCTCCCCCCCGATTCCCCCCCATCTTCTCAATCCTTGTTGGGTTTTTTGAGATCCAGAAGACGCAAGGGATATTGGGGGGAGCTGCGGGTCAAAATGCAGCCGTGCAGTGAATAGTGTGAAATTGACCAATGCAAGTGGAGGAAACAGAAGAGCGAGGGCGGCACAGCTGCTTGTGGGGAATCGGTCTTATTCTGAAGCGTTTAGGGGGCAAGTTGAGTCTGGGCAAAAGAGGGAATGTTCGTGGCAGTTAATACACAGCTCCTGTACTGATTGTTTTAATGTATTTGTTGTTTGTTATGTTTTTATCTGGTTGTTACCCACCTTGGCTCCTACCTTATTGGCTCATTAGTATTTTAAATAATTATATACTATTGTAGTGAAGAGGACCCTACATTCACAGCCAGAATGAGTGGCAATAGTCATATTTGTCACAGTTCTTTTCACACCACTGATGAAAGTTAATTTTGGCCATTCTCCTGAAGGTTCAGCCAAGTGCCTTCCAAGTCCCAGAAGTAGATACTTAATTGCACAGAATGCAGCATAGGCAAACTGATTAGCTTTAAAATATGACTGACGATGAAATAATTGCCATAAGATATGCAAAAGAATTGTCAGCAAGGGATGATAAATGGGATTGATTTTTACCCAGTGCAAAAATAAAAAAGCATGGCTTTTGCACAATTTTGTTGTCTCGTTTCATGATCCATATTTGTTATTTGTCAAAAAGAAAGAAAGCTAATGATCTTAGATGACTACAAATGAACAGTGTAGTTTCAGCTGCTCTGGTTTTCAACTTGGGATTTAGAACCAAAATGTCTCTCAGTCACTGGGGAGCATCTAGCAAGAGCCTGTTCCACTAAATTGATTCTCAGACGATAGAGGCGACATTTCTGAAAGAGACAATGCTTTCTACGAGCTCCCGAACACATTAAGAAACGTGACAACGTACAGATTCATGCAACATACAGGGTATTAATGATCTAAGAGGAAGAAAACAAGGGAAGTCGGGCATTCACATGGAAAAAAATTAGAGCAAACAAAATAGAATGGGAGAGCTACTGAAAAAAAGAGAAGATCTGAGGAGCAGATGGTACTTTGCCAAATGTAGGCTAGATCTCACAGGGAAGGGCACTGAGAAGTTTGGAAAGGAAAGGAGAGGGATGGGCAGAGAGAGAGAGAAAAGCTATCAGCAAAGAAAAACATCAGAAATATGAAAAACCAGAAGGAAACATTTCTGCTTCAACTGAGGGGAGGGGATGCCTGGCAAACCTGCATTCTTGCGTTCTCCTTTGATCAGTCACATGACAGCCTGGTTTTGGAGCAGAGAGCAAATGAGATGATAATATAAGTGTGGAGGGGTTTTTTTTTGGAAGATTGGGATGTCAAGGGAATGTGGACAAGAGAGATTTCATCCAATCAGACAAATTTTGCCAGTTTAATTCAGGTCCCCTCTTATTCTAGGATAATTGCACAGCTGCTCTAAGTGACCAGGTTATTGAGAAGAACCCTTTTTTTGACAGGTGCCAGTGAGCAACAAAATAATTGGAACCAATTCTGAAATGGTGATGGTATTTAAAGCTAGTGAGATTTTTTTTCTCTTGGGCAACAACTTTATCCTGGCTTTATCCTGAGGGTAATGGGTGTGCTTTGTCCCAATGATTTCAGTTATTTAAGCATTAGAAGTTAACATTCTCTTGGGCAAAAACTTTATCCTGGCTTTATACTGAGCGTAATGTGTGTGCTTTGTCCCAATGATTTTTGCAAGCTATGTTTAGTAACCATTTGGACCTTTGGTATGAGGTAAAATTAGCCACTAGATGGTATTAATAATTTATTTAAATTTCAGACTTTGACTATAAAAAGAGTTGAATAGCTAACCAACCATTCAAGACAAGGAGGACCCATGCAGCTATTAACATCCCCCCCAGGTTAATGCAATCCACATCTTTCTGTCCCAGTCAGAGGGCAGAAATGACATCCAACAATTTTTGGGGAAGTATGTGGATATATATCACTCAGATAACTCTGAATGTAAGAAAAACTTGCCTGTCGAAGGTGGTGATCAGAAATATTGGTCCAAACACGGAGGTTACACATAACCATCATAACTAATAGCCACTAGTAGGCTCATCCTGAACTAAATACCTCAATGTATTTAGAAGGAAGTCAACTCTGCTTATGACTGCACTGTGAGTCACTTTCATCAACTGCAAACCACTGCAAAATTGGATGGAATTATTATAACCTGCTCCTTTATAGAGGAAGAGAGTAATTCACAACTCAGACCTGGAGACCAGGCATCTCTAGCATTGTCCAATCCCCATGGAAGTGTGGGGTAAGAGGGTTCAAAGTTTAACAGCTCAGTTTGTCCAACCAATGAGCATTTCCAGTGGTGTTTTGGAAGTGGACATTGGATGATATTTGATACATATCTTTTCAATGCAAACTAATACTTCTTTACACAGAAAGTGATTAAAATGTGGAATTTGCTGCCAGAGGATATCGTGATAGCCACAGGAATATACAGATTTAAAGGAGGGTTAGATAGATACATGGAGGATAGGTCTATCAGTGGCTACTAGCCATGATGACTGAGGGGAACATCCACATTCAGAGGCACTAATCCTCTGAATCCCAGAGCCAGGAGGCAACATCAGGGGAAGGACTTGGCCTCTATACCCTGTTGAGACCATCCAGAGGAACTGTTTAGCCGCTGCAGAAGACACAGCATGCTGTACTAGATGGACCACTGCTCTGATCCAGCAGGGCTTTTCTCATGTTCTTATTGCTATGTGCAAAAGAAAATGCACACCAGTTGCTAGATTCCTTGTGGGGGGTGGGGATGACATTTATTGTTATGGGGTTTATCTGTTCCATTTACAAGAATGTGCCAACCAAGTTCTGATTGCTCACCAGTCTTTGAAACATGCATGAAACATTAATTCAGGAGGCATTCTGAAAAGAGAAAGGAAGGATGATGTGTCTTGATGGATGCATGGTCAGACAGAGACACAGGAGCAAAGGGCTGTTTACATTTCATTCCATGCACCACTGTCTGTGCACTGACAGATCTTGTTCTCTGTCTAGGTCACCCCAATTAAATTGGTGGCCTTGCGCTCTCCTTCCCAAAAGGTTCCCTGTAAATTAGCTCCAATTCTCCCACATGTGCATCACATTTAAGTCAATGGCAAAATACCTGAATACCCACCCGCTAAGCTGGGTAAAAGTGAGCAAGGGCTGGCAGGATGTGATTTCTTTACAAAAGGGAGGAGGGGGGATGCCAAAATGCAGTAACCCCCTAAATCTCTCATTATTTCATTAGCCCTCTGCTGGGTAATCTGAAGATGTGATAAGCACAGCTTTCAGCAGCTTCACCTCAGTAACACTCTGAGGAATAATTAAGGTCCTGCTGAACATAGCAGAGAAAAGGAGGAGATACGCAAAAGGCAAGAATTACTTTGAGGAGGCAATGAGGCTTTGAAGAATACCTGCTGACAGCATTCAAACCGCCTTGAATGACTCTGTTTCCCAAACTTCATGTGGCAATCAATACCCCAAAATACCATGATTCCTTTCAAGTGAATCTCTGAAGAAAAAACAGCCCATTTCAAAGGATTGATTTAATGACAACATGGCATTCTTTGAACATCATTTTTTCAGATCCTGGGACAAACTGAGCAACAGTGTGGGAATGAGCTAGCCAAAAACTAGCAAGTGATTTGGCAAATGGCTTACAGCTAAATTGTCATAGCTCCTTTGATTGCAAAAAGGATTTAATATCTCTTGGGGGCAGTACACTTTCCCAGAGTACCTGCGACCACCAGGGTCAAACCCATCTTAGACCGAATGGCCACAAAATTCTGTCCTGTGCAAGGGTGCGATGTGGTGGGCAGTATACTACACTAGCCTAGAGGAAGGTCTTCCAGCCTAAGGAATCTTTGTCTAAATTAAGTGGCTCTTCCATTGGAGGAGTTAAGTTTGAGGAAGACTCCTTAGACTAGATGAAGGCTTCAACGTTTGCTTAGTGGAATGTTAGGGGATACAGGGTTCTCTGCACAGGTGATAGGTGATTGGTCTGATGCCACTTTTTGGTCTCCTTAATAGAGAATCAACTTATTATAATGGAATTAAGGATGCACCCCTATGATGAAAACACAGGACAACACATTTATTAGAACCAAATAAAGCATCACAAAGTAGCAAGAAAGTTTCTCAGAACTGTTCTAGAGGCTAGTATATTAAACATATTTCAAAGAAGGAAGAGATAAAAATAGACATGATGGAAAGCTCGTCTGCAGATTAATATAGAGCAGAGGAGGCATTATTCAGCTTTATTTAAGTTAAGTTAGATAATGCCAGGTACAAAACAGATGTCAGATTGCACCAAAAGCTCTGTAGTAGAGTTGTCGGGTCTAGGTTGGAAAACACCTGGAGGGTGGAGCCTGGGGAGGGGAAGGTTTGGGGAGGGGAGGGACCTCAGCTGGGTACAATGCCATAGAGTTCACCCTCCAAAGCAGCCATTTTCTCCAGGGGAACTGACATCTGTCACCCGGAGATCAATTGTAATAGTAGGAGATCTTCAGGTGCCATCTGCAGGTTGGCAACCCTACTCTTTAGACAAAGACACAATGGGTAAGATCCAGCACAAAAATTCCAATGCCATTACAGCTCTTGTGCAAGTGGAAACACAAGAAAAAGTCTGCAGCAACTACTTGAGCTGAGTCAAACCTATTTGTATCCCACTTGTATTTTTACTTGTGTGAGATGTTGTATGATCAGAATGTGAACATAAGAAGATAAGAGAAGCCAATGTTGGATCAAGCCAATGGCCCATCCAGTCCAACACTCTGTCATACAATGGCCAAAAAATACCAGGTATATCAGGAGGTCCACCAGGGGGGCCAGGACACTAGGAGTCCTCCCACTATTGCCCC
>NW_015172595.1:185913-192464 GCF_001447785.1 Gekko japonicus | reverse complement strand
CAATTTCGTGTCATCCACAAATGTAGCCACTTCACTGCTTACTCCCAACTCCAAATCATTAATGAACAAGTTAAAAAGCATCAGACCGAGTACTGATCCCTGCGGTGCCCCACTGCTTACCACCCTTCACTGTGAAAATTGCCCATTTATACTCACTCCCTTTTTCCTATTGATTAGCCAGTTTTTGATCCACAAAAGGACTTGTCCTCTTATCCCCTGACTATAGAGCTTATTTAGGAACCATTGATGAGGAAGTTTATCAAAAGCTTTCTGGAAGTCAAGATAAACAACATCTTTTGGGTCCCCCTTGTTCACATGTTTGTTCGCCCCCTCAAAGAACACTAACAGTTTTAGTTTATTAAGTTTAAAAGCCTATAGGCCATACACCATAAAAGTTAATTTTAAACTTTTTTAAAGGTTTTAAACATTTAAAAAGACAGTATAACAGAAATGTGCCACATCTATTATACAATTATTGCACAGAGAACTCAGCAGACGTCTCAACCTTGTGGATTCGGAAAAGGGAGAAAATTTTAATAGCCATTTCCTCAGGAACTTTTCTCTCACAACTGCATGTTTTGGGCAACAACAAAAAATATATGGGCAAGTGAGTCTATAGTTGCTAATGGGCAGTCACAATAGCGTTGACTTGCTGGAATGCCCCGAAAATGACCCTTCATCAGTGCAGATGGGAATGCACCGCAGCATCCCACCATATATGCTCTTCTCAGCTTAGGAAAGAACACTAGCAGGTTAGTGAGAGAACATCTTCCCTTACAGAACCCATGCTGAGTCTGACTCAATAGTTTTTGTTCATCAATATGCCTACTAATTCTCTCCTTATTGACAGTTTCCACCAACTTTCCTAACATCGATGTCAGACTGACTGGCCTATAATTTCCCGCATCTCCTCTGGAACCCTTTTTAAAGATGGGAGTCACACTAGCTACCTTCCAGTCCTCAGGAATGGAGGCAGATTTTAAGGAAAGATTACATATTTTTGTCAGGAGAACAAGTTCACATTTGAGTTCTTTCAGAACTCTTGGATGTATGCCATCCAGGCCTGGTGATTTATCAGTTTTTGTCTATCAGTTTTAGGACCTCCTCTCTCATCACCTCAACCTGACTCAGATCTTTCAACACCCCTCCCAAAATCAGCAGTTCTGGAGTGGGCAAGCACTTCTCATCTTCCACAGTGAAGACAAGAGACAAAAAAATGCATTCACTTCTCTGCCATTTCCCTATCATCCTTCAGTACTCCTTTACCCCTTGGTCAGCCAAGGGCCCCATTGCCTCCCTGGCTGGTTTTCTGCTTCTAATGTATTTGAAGAAAGTTTTATTGTTGGTCTGTATGTTTTTTTTTTTGCAATATGCTCCTCATATTCCCTTTTTTCCTGCCTTATCGCAGGCTTGCATTTTATTTGGCACAGCCTGCTTCCTCTTTTATCAGCCTCACTATCTTTCCACTGTTTAAAGGAATGCTCCTTACCTTTTACAGCTTCCATTACTTTATTTGTTAACCATGCAGGCTTTTTTCTATACCTATTTGTGCCTTTCCTAACCTGCGGTATATATTTTTTCTGGGCTTCTAGGATTGTAGTTTTAAATAGTCTCCAAGTTTCCCCAATGGTTTTGACTCTTTTTGCTTTTCCTTTCAGTTTCCTCTTCACATGTCCCCTCATTTCAGAGAAGTTACCCCTTTTAAAGTTAAAAATGGTTGTGTTTGTCTTTTTGGGCAACTCCCTATTTATACAAATGTTGAACTCAGTAACATTATGATCACTGTTCCCAAGCAGTGCAATCACTTTGACATCTCTCACCAGGTCTTGGGCATTACTTAGGACCAAATCCAGGATCACCTCTCCCCTGGTAGGTTCTGTGACCATCTGCTCCATAGCACAGTGTCTAGAAACCCAGTCTTTTTTTCTGGACCTAACTTCTTCTTCATTCTTAAAATGGCTCCTCAGGTTATACTGTGGGATCCCCCAATATCACCTTTAATGTCCCCACTAGATGCTTATCATGACAAATCTGAGAGGAAAAATAGTCTTTATAACATATCAAGATATGGTCAATAAACATGGTGAACATATCAAGATATGGTCAATAAACATGGGAAAATCAAATCATGGCAAGTAATTAATGAAGAAGGGGGAAAGATACAACAGTTAACATATCTTCAACTTTAATCAAGGCTTAAAGAAGATGAACATTGAGAAGGAGATACATTAAGAAAACTGACTCAATTTGAAAAGATAATATTGAATTAAAAAGATAATCTTTTAGGACATTTCTATAGACTCCTTGTACAATACGATACAGAAACAGAAAAGGTCCAGACATGTATGGTGAAATGGTCGCAAAACTTTGGCAAGGAAATTTTATTCCAGCAATGGGAAAAGCTATGGACTAAAGATACAAAACTCACAGTGATTCAAGCACTTACAGAGAACTGGTATAAAATAATTTATCGGGGGTACATTATCCCAAAAGACATTGAGAAGAGGGAATAAAAAACTATAAAGTATTGTGGTGGAAGTGTAAAGAGATAGACTGTACCTTTTACCATATGTGGTGGTCTTGCAAAAAACCTAGCAAATACTGGATGGAAATACATACTGAAATTAAAAAAATATTGAATATTAAATTTGCTATTAGGAATCCTATCAGTGAATGCAGATAAAACAATGCATGAACTGTTCAGATACATGTTAACTGCAGCAAGAGTATTTGCAGACTAAGTGGAAATTTGAGGGCTGCCCAACTCTTGAGAACTGGATAGACAAGACGGAATATGTAGTTATGGCAAAACTGACAAACTATAGTAACCAAAGACTGAAAGATGGATTTGAGAACAACTGGCGCGTTTTCTAGGATTCTGATAACCAATCCAATCTGAATATTATATGATAATACTACACAGTTTTAATATGAACTATAAAGGGTATTATTTGCATGCGTTGCTTACTGTAACAAACTGTTGTGTGAAAATTTCATTAAAATTTCTATGAGGCTATTTATGTTATACCATATAATAGATAGGTTCGATAAGATAAAAATGTTAATACCATATGAGAAACTGATAGAATATATCGAATAGGTCGTTATACTGATCTTTTAAGTTATGTATGATATTCTTATGCCATTACGCTATATAGTGTTATATATTTAAGCTATTATGCCATATACTTTTTAAAAATATACACATGTATTCTGATCAAGGAATGTCCTCAATATCTGTAAAATTGCCCTTACATTGTGTTTCTGGTAATCATATTTTGGTAAAAGGCTGCCTTGGCAGTGGCTGCTACCTGGGCCTCCATTGTCAAGGAAGCATCCAGGAGCACTCCCAAACTCCTGACCCTCGGAGCTGTCACCAATGGCGCCCCACCGAAGGCCGGAAGTGGGACCCCTACCCCCGTACTGCTCCGATTCAGGCATAGGACCTCCGTCTTCGTCGGATTTAGTTTCAGTCGACTCCGTCTAAGCCAGTCTAATATTATTATTAAATAATAATACTATAAGACAGTTTTAATATGAAATAAAAGGGTATTATTTGTATGTGTTATACAAATTGCTGTGTGAAAATTTTACAAAAATTTCTATGAAGTTTTTTATGTTATACTATATAATAGATAAGATCAATAAGATAAGATAAAAATGATAATATAGTATGAGAAAATAGTAGAATATACTGAGTAGGTCATTATACTGAATTTTAAGTTAATATGTCATATATATTTTAAGCTATATTCTTATGCCAATACACCATATATATCATGTTATATATTTGTTAAACTATTATACCATATACTTTTTAACTTACAGGCCAGTTTGGCAAATTACTTGCCAGTTTCCAATCTGCCCTATTTGAGCAAAATAATTGAAAGGGTGGTAGCAATTCAGTTGCAGAGTTTTATGGATGACACTTTTCTCATGTTCTTATTGCTATGTGCAAAAGACAATGCATACCAGTTGCTAGATTCCTTGTGGGGGGTGGGGATGACATTTATTGTTATGGGACAATTCCGGTTTTCACCCAGGCCATGGGACGGCAATGATACTGGTTGCCCTCATGGACAACCTCTGGAGACATCTGGATCTGGGCGAATCGGCAGTGCTGCTGTTATTAGACCTGTCTGCAGCATTTGACACAGTTGACCCTCAGCTACTGATATGCTGCCTCGCCAACACTGGGGTTCAGGGGTCTGCCTTGCAATGGCTTTTCCCCTTCCTTCAGGGTTGGGGACAAAGGGTAGCATTAAGGGAACAGCTATTCCAAAGGCACCCCCTGATTTGTGGAGTGCCCCAAGGGGTGGTGCTTCCCGTGATGTTATTCAACATCTATATGCGCCCCCCTTGCCCAGAATGCCCGGAGTCATGGGTTGGGATGCCACTAGTGTGCAGATGCCTTCCTATTATAAGAGATTAAAGATGGGACCAGGTTTAAATGTTGCATCTTACCTTGGACTCATAAAAAACCCTAACCGTAGATGGGCATTTACTAGAGCACGGCTCGATGTTTTACCCTCAGTAGTACTCTATGGCAGATATATCCGGACCCCCGTGCATCAGAGAATTTGCTCCTGTTTGCTAGAACAGGCGGAGTCAGCCTCTCATATAATACTCCATTGTCCTATGTAAGATGAAGAGAGGCAGCAGTTGCTGATACCCCTTCTCTCTCACGTTTAAACCCCTGGCTTATTATCTCACATATGACAAGGAATGTTTGATGACGTTTTTATTGGCCGATACTTTTGATTCTGTCACACGCAATGTTGCTAAATATTGTTACCTGGTAATCAAAAAGGGCAGAATGTATTGTACCTCGAGCCATTAATGATGGAATTGACTGGTTTGGTATTTTAGTAAATAAGGTTGTAAGGATCCTATGTTGTAGACTCTGTGTTGTACTATTTTGTTGTACTACTTTGGTCTTTGCTGGTCTTATGACTGTTCTTAATAAACTTGAACTTGAATTTGGACTAGTGTGCAGATGACAGCCAGCTCTATCTGTTGTTGGGTGGCCAGCCTGACTCTAGACAGGAAGATCTGAACCTGGTGCTACAAGCTGTGGCTATATGGCTAAGACTGAGCTGACTGAAATTGAATCTGATGAAGATGGAGGATTGGTACCTGAGCCGAGGCAACCTGGAGTTAGGGATCCCACTCCAAACCTATGGGGCTCTATTGGTTGGGCTCTATTGGTGCCAGCACTGGAGGTTAGGAGCTTGGGAGTGCTCTTAGAGGCCCAGGTAGCAGCCAGTGCCAAGTCAGCCTTGGCCCTTTTACCATCTTCGGCTGATTGGGCAGTTGGTTTCCTTCCAACAGTGATCCATACGATGGTCACCTCGAAATTAGACTACTGTAATGCTCTCTACACAGGGCTGCCCTTGTCCCAAACCCAGAAGCTACAGCTGGTGCAAAATGCTGCAGCCAGGCTTCTGACGGCTCTCCCCATGTGGGAGCACATTCAGCCTATGCTGAAAGCACTGTACTGGCTGCCTATTGAATACCAAATTCGCTTCAAGGTGCTGGTTCTCACCTTTAAAGCCCTTTATAGTCAGGGGCCTACATACTTGTGGGACTGCCTTTCCCCACATGTTCCCCAGAGAGCGCTGTGTTCAGAGTCTCAAAATCATCTGGCCCTCCCTGGTCCCAAAGATGCCAGGCTGGCCACAACCAGGGCCAGAGCTTTCTCAGTGGTGGCTCCATGCTGGTGAAACGAGCTCCTGGAAGACATTAGGGCCCTGCAGGACCTTCTACAGTTTTGCGGGGCCTGCAAGATGGAGCTCTTCCACCAGGCCTTTAATCAAGGAGCCACGTCTAATAACTGAACAGTGGCAAGGCCCTGTCCCCCTGGAACCACCACTGGCAGCCTGTGCTTGCTGGCATAAATGGATTAAGATAATAGCTGAACATCAACACCGACTGTATTCCACTATGACTATTCCACTATGATCTGCTATTATGTTTCCGCCATCGCTATGCAATATTATTATGTTATTACTGTCCCTAGCACGTTATGATTGTTTTTATAACTGCTTTGCTTTATGTGCTTTAACTTTTTATGTAAGCCGCCCTCAGCCTGCTTCAGTAGGGTATAAATCTAATTAATAAAAAATAAATTATACATATTTATTCTGATAAAGGAATGTCCTCAATATCTGTAAAATTGCCCTTACATTAAGTTTTTGGTAATTATATTCCCTATGTGTTTTTCCCTATTCCTTTTTTATTCCTGTATCCCTTTTTAAAAATTAAATAAAATTTAATTTAAAGTTATACTGTGGAGCAGGGATAGATGTGACAGGGCCTGTAAGGCAGAGATGTTCCACCAGGCATTTGGTTGAGGACAGCGAGAGCTTCCATCTGGCTGGCACTTCTGTTCTTCCCCCTGGCTGGTACTCTTACCCAGAGGTCATTTCGGGGGGGGGACACGGGGGAACACAGTTCCCCCGGGTGAGGTACAGGGGGCGGGGCACATGACGAAGCTCCGCCCCCTGCTTCCGGCCGCCCCGCTTCTGGCCCTCATTCAGCCAGGAGGAGGC
>NW_015172595.1:179512-185834 GCF_001447785.1 Gekko japonicus | reverse complement strand
CGCACCGGCGGCCGGGACCATTGGGGGCAGGGTGTGGCCTTATGACACACTTCCGGTGATGTCAGGGGGTGTGGCATATGCTAATGAGTTATGCTAATGAGTTCCCCTAGCTCTTTTTCTACGAAATAACCCCTGCTCTTACCTTCTGCCTCCCCCACGAAGCAGTGTCACAACTGAAGGTTAGCACCTTCTAACTCATTTAACTAATATATTTATTGTTTTTAAATAATGTATTTATTGCTTTTAACTATGAGATTATGGATGAATTTTGTTGTGTTATACACCACTCTGTGCCCTGTCCCACAGGGGAGGGTGTGATAGAAACCAAATTTAATAAATAAATAAATAAGTCTGGGGAGGGAGTAGAAAAAGTGGGGACTTCCCCACTCCCCACTTTTTTCAGTTTTCCAAAAACACACACACAAAAAAACCCCAGGAAAATTTGAGGGAGCACTAAAAAAAACCCCAAAGCCCTTGTGAAATATTTTCTTTTTGAGTGAGAAAACCCTGTCTTTAAAAAAAGTATTTAACTGATTGCAAATGTATAGCATGAGAAAAAACTGAGGACTTTCTAAATTACTCCAGCATATTGACACAGCCTGACAGGGTCTGTGGGAGTCTTTACGCAAGTTTAGATTCTGGTCTTGACAACACATTCCAATCCATGCTAGCAGTTTTATATATTTTCTTGCAGCCGCGGAGTTTCTTTTTTCAATGCCAATGAACTGAGGGGAGCAGGCCCAAAGTTTCCATCCAAGCCTGCTCTTGACCAGTCATGTCAAAAGGCTGGATAATGGAAATTAAGGCACCAAGTGGAAAAATTAGTAATGACCTGTCAGCTGCTTGGCCAAATGGCAAATTGAAGCTGGGATTCAGTTTCCTTTTGGTTAGCTGACAGATCTCCATATATTCCCTTCCTGGGATATAATTTTGGGATTTAATTGTCCTTGTTCCAGCAGATAAGCCTGCATTATTCTAAAAGCACATTTATATTTCATAACAAGGATGGGGCCAGCCTGGCCTGTAGGTGCACCAAGGCAATCACTTAGGATGCCAGAGGTGGAGGGGCATCAACCTACCCTGTGCCCCCCACTCTCCCCAGCATCCAGGGCTGCCTCAGTAAAGTTGTAGGGCTCCTGCTGTTTCCCTCCCTCCCACCCACACATGGCAAACCCTCAGTCAAAATGGATGAAAACTAAACTTATGGGTCACTGGGAGATGATGTGCAAGATCTTGCACGTGTATGCCATTGAGTATGTAAGCAAAGTAGAATCGGAGAGGGGGACAATCCCTTCAGTGAACTATGCTAAGTGGACTTCTTTTTTCTGTTTATGCATTGCAGGATCCAAAGGAATGATATATTTTTTTTGTATTTTTGGTATTTTTCATATGTGAGTGCATATGAGTGTGTGCACTTGGAAGTCATGGCGACCTCTAGTGACTGACCCCTACTGGGGGCCTGGAGGGTATTCAAAGAGCTAAATAAAGCCTGCCCCTGCCTCCTACCTCTGGTATTTCAAGGAGATCTCCCATCTAAGTACTTGCCAGAGTTGACCCTGCTTAGCTTCCAAGATCTGATGAGATTGGGCTTGCCTGGGCTATCCAAGTCAGGGCCAAAAGTATGATTGTTGTCCCTTTGAAAACATAAACACTAGCAATGATTTGAATCTCTTTCCAGTGCCAGTAAAATACAGAGCAGATGTTTTGTTAGTAAAAAGAATGTCGGTTGTCTTTGCACTAACAAACCTGGAGAATAATAGTAGGTGAAACACTAAGTAAAGAATAAAGAGATGCCAAACTGGGTAATATTACATGGTGAGAGGCCATGCTTCCCCACTGGAAAAATAAACAGATCCCCAGATGGCCCAGAAGATTAATAGCATGATCAGATGTACAAAAAGAGAGAGAGAGAATATGTTGTCAAAGGCTTTCATGGTCGGACTTCATTAGCTGCTGTAGATTTTCCAGGTTATGTGATGGGGTCTTGGCATTGTAGAACCTGACGTTTCACCTGTAGCTGTGACTGGCATCCTCAGAGGTATAACAAAGAAAGATGGAGTACTGGGCTTCACCTTGACACAGAGAGTACTCCATCTTTCTGTGTTATACCTCTGAGGATGCCAGTCACAGCTACAGGTGAAACGTCAGGTTCTACAATGCCAAGACCCCATCACATAACCTGGAAAATGTACAGCAACTAGAGAGAGAGAGAATGTTTGCACTTCTAGTAAAAGTAATGATAATGAAAAACAGTACCTAGTTCTACAATTTGTGCTTTGCGTGTACAAGTCCTTGGAGACTACATGTTATCTGCCTTTATCTCTGAATATAATGATTCCTGAGAAAGCTTACCAGTGGCAGAGAAGCCAACATGAATTAGAAGTGAAGACTTTATTCCATAATGTTAAAAGAAAGTATGAGACCTGGTTCAAAAGTTACAGCAGCAGCATAGCTGTTGCCAAATAATGCTACTAGATTAGCTCTACATGTTTTTCATAGTGCTTCCAGTCAGTCCTGGACAACTCAAACAGATTGGATATCAATGCCACCTGGCCAGTCCACCTACATGTCAGGATTTGTCCTGAGCTGCATCCAGAAATGAGGCAGAAATCCATCCTAGGAGCCAGTTTTGTGTGGTGGTTAAGTACAGGGACTCTAATCTGGGAGAACTGGGTTTGATTCCCCACTCCTCCACTTGCACCTGGCTGGATGATCTTGGGCAAGCCGTAGTTCTGATAGAGCTGTTCTTGAAAAAAAGAGCAGTTTCTTTCAGAGCTCTCTCAGCCCCACCTACCTCACAGGGTGTCTGTTGTGGAGAGGGGAAGGGAAAGGAGTTTGTAAGCTGCTCTGAGACACCTTTGGGTAGTGAAGGGTGGGGTATAAATCCAATCTCCTCCTACTCCTTTGTACTACTGGATAAAAGTGGGAGCTGCAGGAAAACCAACAAAAGAGGGAAAGGAAATTCTAACTAAGGCTGGGCTAAAATATTTGAGAGGAAAGTGATATTTATTTATTTATTTATTTATTTATTTGCATTTTTACCCCACCCTCCCCGCGAACGGGCTCAGGGCGGCTTACACAGGGGCATAAGGCCATACATAAAACGATATAAAACAGTAAAAACCATTAAATCACAATAAACAGAGTGCTCCATACAGACAAGATGGTCTCTGAGGATGGTAACAATCATTTCCTTAGGTGAAATTGTCCTGTCGATGGTCTTAGCTGATTACCCTCTTTGCTACTGCTTCAGCATCATTTCTTTCTTTCCTGAGTGTACCTAGCCACTTAGAAATCACATACAGAATGTGCTAATATCATGATGCCACAGAGACAATTAGATTTAGCTGTGGGATGCAGATAAGGGTAAACAAATCTGCAATGTCCTCACTGTGGGTAAATTCATGAATGCTTAATTGAGGGGGCTCTCCCTAGGCCTTTGATGGAAGCAGCCATTATACCTTTGCTTTAGAAACCTTAATCAGCTAGAGAGGAGGCAGCTGATAACAGGCAGGCATCCAGTCTATCTTTTGGGGGGAAGGTGAGAGAGCATGTGGTGGAGAAATAGCCCCAGGGGTTACTCAGTGACACATCTACTTTTGACTCATTTCAATTTGGCCTCAGGCTTGGGTTTTGAATGGAGATGACTTTTGTTAAACTGGTAGATGATCTTCATTTAAGGTTGGACAGGGGATAGTGATGCCTATTGAATAAACACTTTGAACATATGTGGATGGGAACACATGAACACATAAAACCAAAGAAGCTGTCCTCTACTGAATTAGCCAGCTGGTTTATCTAGCTCCTTATTGTTGCCAGTTTGGCATAGTGGTTAGGAGCACGGACTCTAATCTGGGAGAACCGGGTTTGATTCCCCACTCCTCCACATGCAGCTGCTGGTGTGACCTTGGGCAAGTCACAGTTCTCTCAAAGCTGTTCTCTCAAGAGCAGTTCTCAAAGAGCTTTCTCAGGCCCAACTACCTCACAGGGTGCCTCCCCCTCCTCCTCCTCCTCCTCCTCCTCCGATTGGCAACTATTATCCAGAGTTCCTTCCAGATAAAGGGTTGGCAGGTCCCCCCTGGCCACCGGTGGGTATGGGGGGAAGCTCCAGGTTGGGAAACTCCTGGAGATTTGGGGGGTGGAGCCTGGGGAGGACAGGGGTCCATAGAGTCCACCCTCCAAAGCATCCATTTTCTCCAGGGGAACTGATCTTTGGCATCTGGAGATGAACAGTAATTCCAAGTGATCCCCAGGTCCCACCTGGAGGTTGGCATCCCTACCAGGTATAGCTCTTTCACATTGCCTATTACATGATCCTTTTTTATTGGAGTTGCCAGGGATTGTATATGGAACCTTCTTCATACAAAGCAGATATACCACTGACTCACAGTTCCCTCCTATAGGGAAAAGCACGATACACATGATATAATGAACAGATAAATCCCTAATCTTCCCTGTGTGTCAGGGTAGCTGAAAACACTATTCAGCATCCTTCTGTGATTCCCCCCCCCATGTGTACTTTCACCTCCCTGTGCACATTAATTGACTGTGATAGACTCCCAGATGCCAACTCTTCTAGGTGTGAAGCAAAAGCCCTCCCACATCTTGACAAGCATGCAGATATACAGTGAATAATCCCATGACAAATGGACATTTTCATGACAATATGAAATAGAGGGAGAACATTCCCAATCATGGGCCTGTATTGAATTAAATATTACAGGATTGATTGTGTTATTCATTTTAACATCCCGTTCAATAAAAGCATCTCACAGAACATGTTTCACCATTTATCTTGTGCTATTGTGGCATTCAAGGCCTACCACCACTGTGTTCTTTCTTGCTTATATATCAGAGTGTTAGGAGGCCTATGTATGCAGCTGCAAAAAAACAAAAAACAGGTATTTTTGATTCTTCAATTAATCCTACACACTCTCTGGAAGGAGGGTGACATGACATAGCCAGATCTCGTTAGAGCAGCTGGGAAGCTAAGCAGGGTCAGCCTGGGTCAGTGTTTGGAAGGGAGACCACCAAGGAATGCCAAGGCCTCTACACAAAGGCAGGCCATGGCAAACCACCTCCGCTTCTCACTTGCCTTGAAGACCCCTTGCTGGGGTCGCCATAAACTGGCTGCGACTTGACAGTACTTTTCTCTCTCTCTCTCTCTCTCTCTCTCTCTCTCTCTCTCTCTCTCTCTCTCTCTCGGCCAAATCACAAATTGTCAAGTGCCATTTTAATTATTTTTTCCTAAGCTTCAGTTTTGCTCTTCCTCTTATAATGGATTCTGAGAAAAAAGGGAAGGGTTTTCCCACCCACCTCCGATATCTCAGAAATAATCACTGTTGGAGACACTATATGATGGAAATCTTGTGGAACTGCCTCAGACAGTTCTTCGTGCAAATTATGTTGCTGCTGCAAATGCATTTACAGTGGCAACAAAGCATCCATACATGAGCTTCCCTCGCAGTTTCCTTGCATCAGCCCTATGTAGTTGACAAAAAACAACAACCCACTGGAGGGCTTTTTCAGGCTTTTTATCAGTAATAACTATCTCACTATAGTGTTATAACATTATAATAATCTATTGAGCTCTATTTTTAAGTTAGTGTCTAGCCCTTTTCATTGTGGAATTATAAGAAGAAATGTATATTGTTGCAGTAGCTCATTATAACACTGTAACACTATGGTGTTATCAGGTTTAAAAACCAGGAGGGAAAGCCCTTCAGTGGGAGAGGATAGGGCTGCTGCAAGGACTGAGGCAAGGAAAATGGCACCAATGTAGGTGGGACCTGGAAAGAATTGTGCATCACTGTTAGAGAATGAACTTGATATTTTGCTTTATGGACTATATTTATTGCTACACACAATGGACTGTGCACACACACACACACACATAGGCTCAGAGAACTGTACACTCCTACACTCTAAGTCACCTGTTGCGATGCAACACATAGAAGGTGCCTGCACAAGCCTTACATGTGAATAAGGTTTAAGTTACACAGTTGCCAGCCTGGTGAAGGAGCACACACCTCCATTATTGTGAGCAGTAAGAAAGAACAGCTTGAGAAGAGACAGCCCCCGTTGCAGATCTAGTTGTGATCACGTACAACACATCCATGATTTGTTCCTGCTTTGGTATTTCCTGCCAAATGGACATTTGGTTTACAATAGGATGGCCAGCTTGATCAACACTTCAATGAAGCATCCTGACGCCAAGGTTTCACACCTGCCCAGATGTCTTCTTTGAGTAAGGTTTTAGATTTCAATATTGACCACTCCTTATAGGCAACCTCCCACTCCTATAGGTAACCAATAGGATTAG
>NW_015172595.1:148660-179327 GCF_001447785.1 Gekko japonicus | reverse complement strand
TTGTTCAGTCGCACAGTCGAGTCCGACTCTTCGCGACCCCATGGACGAGCTCCCGCCAGGCCTTCCGGTCTGAAGTGTGCTCAATTTCATGTTCGTTGCATCTATGACACTGTCTAACCATCTCATCCTTTGCCGTCCCCATCTTCTTTGACCTTCAGTCTTTCCCAGCATCAGGGTCTTCTCCAGTGAGTGCTCCCTTCTCATTTGGTGGCCAAAGTATTTGAGCTTCAGTTTCATTATCTGGCCTTCCAGGGAACAGTCAGGGTTGATTTCTTTTAGGCTTGACTGATTTGTTCTTCTTGCAGTCCAAGGGACTCTCAAGAGTCTTCTCCAGCACCATAGTTCAAAAGAATCTATTCTTCGGTGCTCGGCCTTCCTTATAGTCCAACTCTTGCAGCCATACATGACTACTGGGAATACCATTGCTTTGACCATGCGGACTTTTGTTGGCAGGGCGATGTCTCTTACTTATTTTCTTAAGTAAAAGACATTTATTTTAACAACACCAGCCTCGACCCCTTCACTGGTAACCCTTGGTGGGAACAGGACCTTGGTATAGTTGGCAAGAACTAGTTTATAAATTGCCAATTGCTGTAAGTAAAGCAATTCGGCTAACATCCACATAGCATCCAAAAACTGCATTGACTTCAGTCAGGTCATACTCAATCAGGTTTGGGAAAGATCACAGCAGAGTGGAGAAAACATGGAAATGGGACAAATAGATGTGTGGATGTGTTGCCATAAGGAAACCAAAGCAGAGGAAAGCATTCAAGTAGAAACAATGTAGGTGGCCTGAATGTGATCAGTGAGGGAGCGATTATTTGGTCTTCATACTTTGGACAAGGAATAAAAATCTAATCTACTCAAACTGCAGGGGCCTTAGAAACCACTGATATTGGATCCGAAGAGTTCCAAGAGATCCCTGTTGCTGAGAGCTGACTGGGCAGGGTGGATTGCAGGCTGACAGGCAGAAAGACAACCAATGTGCTTTTAAGAATCTTTCTCATGTCCCTCCTTAAAGAGATATGGATACCTTGTATCTTTCTCCTTGCAGAAGAAATACCAGTCTCGGGGAGATTTTAAGTCTCAGCAAGAAAGACAGGCTATTCAATAAATGAATGAATGAATAAATTTAAACAGGAAACATGAATAAGTAATCACTCTGTTCTAGCCACACTCTTATTCATGTATTTATGTATCAATGGCTCAGGCTAGCCTGCTCTCATCAGATCTCAGAAGCTAAGCAGGATCAGCCCTGGTTAATAACTGGATGGGAGACCACCAAGGAATACCAGGGTCGCTATACAGAGGCAGGCAATGGTAAACCACCTCTGTTAGTATCTTGCCTTGAAAACCATATGGGGTTGCTGTGAGTCAGCTGCAATTTAATGGCACTTTACAAACATACAATATTTGTATCTGAAGTCTCCATAAAAATATATTCAGGGAACTTCCTTTATTAAACTGAAAAGTACATTTGCCCACAGTGAGGAGGCGAACTAAAAATGAAATTAATTAATAAACTCTGCTACTGTTTTAATTGAAGAAATTTAGGGTTTATCTGTTTACATTTTTACTGGTAATTTTTTTATTCGCTTAAACCACGTATTAAAAATAATTTAATTGGCTAAAACTTTGTTTTTAATGTCTGGTTCAGGACCTTCCCATGAGCAAAATATTTTTTATGTGTGAAAAGATTCAAATTATTTCAGCAGCTCACTGCTTTTGCGTGTATTCAGCATGACTTAACTGTTGCACTGTTCTCTAGGGCATTCCTTGCTCTTTAAGTGCACGAATGTGTCGCTGGTGATCAACATCAAGATATTTCATGCCATAGTATTCCCCATTACTATGTATGGGTCTGAAAGTTGGACAACGAAGAAAGCTGACAGGAAGAAAGTAGATTCCTTTGAAATGTGGTGTTGGAGGAGAGCTTTATGGATATCATGGACTGCCAAAGAGACAAGTTGGTTCTAGACCAAATCAAGCCTGAACTCTCCCTAAAAGCTAAAATGAGTAAACTGATGCTATCATACTATGGTCACATTATGAGAAGACAAGACTCACTGGAAAAGACAGTAATGCCAGGAGAAGTTGAAGGCAGTAGGAAAAGAGGAAGACCCAACATGAGATGGATTGACTTGATCAAGAAAGCCACGGCCCTGAACAAGACTGTTAATGACAGGACATTTTGGAGATCATTAATTCATAGGGTCATCATAAGTCAGAAATTACTTGACAGCACTTCACGGACACATGCTCTTTAATTTTGTACAAAGGCCGAAAATGCAACACATTGTCCCAAATGTTTCCAGGGCTCACACAATGGAAAGGTTCTCAGACACACTCGAGCAAAGCCCATTCCTTCAGTGCTGCTTTCTTTGACTATCAAGATTCTTTATATGAAGTCTTTCCAGCCATTTGTCACCTTAATCCCATAGCAATCATTCCAAACATACTTTGTGAAGATAGGTGGGATTTGTATATTATGTTTATTAAAACATTAATGTCCTGTCTTTCTACTTCATAAATGCCTTGGGGTGGCTAACTACAATTACTTAGAACAGGCCAAAGGGGCAAAACATACTAATGCATGAGACCAATATATGCAGGTCAGAGTCTTTCTAGTCAACAAAGAATGGAGGAACCCATGCAGATCTACAGTAAAATTCCAATGACAAAAGTTGTGTAATACCTTTTATTAGGACCATCCAAAATATCAAGAAATATTAAAGTCTGGAGTTCCCCAAAGCTTCCAGGCTTAAGTTTCCTAACTCTTGGTTGGGGGATTCCTGGAGATTTTAGGGGTAGAGTCTGGAAAGATAAGGGTTTCAGGAGGGGAGGGACCTCAGTGGGGTATGTGCACCCTCCAAATATTTTATTTTCTCCAAAGGAATTGATCTCTGTCATCTGGAGATCAGCTGTAATTTTGGGAGATCTGAGAGTCCATGTAGAAATTGTTCATATTGGGGCTTAGTATCTTTAGTACCCCCAGGGCACTATCTCCGCAACAGCTATCCTTAGCCTCCACTCACCCCAAGAACTGAACCTTTGTGCAGGAGAGGTCTTGTATATTCTGCCAGAGTTGCCCTTTCAAAGTGAGCTATAGAAGCATACAAAAGCTCTGGAGTGGCTATGTTGCCTTCACTGTATGTGCACCCTACAAAAGGGAACACAACAACTTGAACCCACCAGTTTGGGATTCTCTAGCCTGTGTTTGTTCCAAGACTACTCCTGCCAGTCATGTCTCATTCCTCCTTACACTGTGTTTGTGAGTGTTCCCACTGTTCCCTCCCTCAACTCCTCCACAAAGTTCTTACCATAGAGTTCCTGGTGATTCCTAGAGTTACCCAGAAGTAACAAAGTGTAGCTTTAGGAATTGCAGGAAACTCTATGGTAAAATCGAAAAGTCTAACCATAGAGTTTCTGGCAATTCCTAAATCTACCTTTTGCCACTTCTGGGTAGCTCTAGAAATCACCAGGAACTCTATTGTAAGAACTTCATGTAAGTAGATAAGGTCTTATTTTTCCACTTCCACCTCTATTTCAAGCGGCAACAGGCAATAGGATGTGGGGGCAGGGAATCCCTTACACCCACTGGGGACTTAGCAGCCCTGTTCTCTCCTTTGTTGTGCTCTATGGGTGGTAGACTGATGTCAGGGCTGATGTACCAGCATAAATCAGTTTACTACTTCCCTATGTTCCTGTCATGGGGGCACCATTATCATGCTGTGCACTAGCTGGTGAATTGTACCTGGAACTGATGTCATGATGTCAGCAACGTCACTGATGTCAGGACCATCCCTGCATGTCCCCTCCCTTTTTATGACCAGCATTTGTGGCTATTGCATCACTGTGTCTAGCACCAAGGCTACAATGGTGGGAAGACTGAGTGAAGGCGGGGTTTGATGAGCCATCACAATCCAAGTTTGAAATAGCTTTTAAGCACTGCCTGCCTGAGAAAACTGGCATTTTGCCAGTCTGATAGACAGAGAATGTGCACTGTTATAAAGAATTTGTGAGGCATTTCTCCTTTTTTTCTACTTAGAAGTCAGACAATCGTAAAGATGTCCATTATAGACCTGAGACTATCAGTGATTTCTTTGTTAGAGAAAACGGCTTCCACAGTTACCTGTATTGGATTAAATTCTTAAAATCTTGTCAGTAGCAATGGTAGGACAGCACTTCTAGCAGCACAATGTTCTTGATCCTTTCAACAGCTCTGTTTATTTTCACATGACTTATGAAAGCTGTGAAAAGGACTTTTTAAAAGATGCACAACTTGTTTCAAATGACTTCTTGAAGCCTACATTGCTATACTGTTAATGGACTATGACATTTGTACTGACTGCTGATTTGTTCCTGGCTTTAACAGCATTCCGTGCACCTTGGCGTCTAGTCATGCTGGCTACATGACCATGGAAATGTCTTTGGACAGTGCTGGCTCTTCAGCTTGAAAATGGAGATGAGCACCGCAACCCTAGAGTCGGATTCGACTGGCTTTCTAACAAGGGAAACCTTTACCTTTACCTTAACCTTTGAAGTAGTGATAGATGAACCTTCCCCCAACACACACCAAATTTGATCCAGAAAAAAATATTTGTAAAGGTCTGTCAAGCATTCAGAAAAACCCGAGATGTTTCCCCAAGCATTTACCTATGCTTTGCCAGTTTCCCCTTTTCCTGACCAATAAAATTTATATTAGTGAAAGAAAGGGTAACTGGCATGGGGAATGGGTTTAATACATCTTTCAGTTTGAGGTCCAATCTTCTTGCAATTAAAATGCAGTCTTTCTGTACCGTAATATATAACCATGGATAATGGGAAGTGTAGTTTTCTCCTCATCTGGAGGCCATTCTTTAATTTAACACTCCCTTCCCTTTGATAAAAAAATATATACAACCGAGAAGTGACAATGTATGCTCAGACAATGCTCTCAGAATCACCGGAAACTCTATGGTTTTGTATGATGAATCCTAACCCAGTGGTGAAAACAAGCAAGAGACTTGAGGCACCTCAGAGGCTGACAAGACCATTCTAGCACAAAAATGTCTGTGGGCTAGAGCCCACTTCATCATGTGCGTGAGACAGAATCTTAGTTGGAGCATGTGTATGCATGCGTGCATGCACACACACACACACACATATGGATAATATGGAGAACAAAGTTGCAAATATTGGGATCAAAAAGGCACAAAATGCCTATATGGTGTGGTATCACCCTTTAATGTAATCAAGACGATTATAGTGACGATTCTCAATAGCAGTCATTGGTCAAACTAAACACAGCTACCTTCTGGGACTGGTAATCAAATAGTAAGTTGTCTACATATTCAGGCTTCCAAATAACACTACTCAAAAGCTTCTTTGCCTCTTATGTGAAGACTCTTAAATAAAATTTGAACCAGCATTTTCATATGTGAAGGTTAAATTGCTAACAAGCATTCTCGTGCAGTCTGTACAATGTCTAACTGGTGTTTGTGTGGAAGAAAAACATGTCTAATCCAAATGAGCACTGTGACTAGCACAGTTCTTATATTCATGTTATAGACTGGAGGGCGAGCCCCTTTAAGCCTCCTGTGTCAAAATTAGTGATGTGTAAACCTGATCTCAAAAGATATCTCATAAGCTAAGCAGGATCAGCTCTGGGTTAAAGGACCACCAAGGAAGAAGAAGAGTCGGATTTATACCCTGCTCTTCATTCGGAATATCAGAGCAGTTAATAATTTCCTTCCCTTCCTCTCCCTACAACAGACACTCTGGGGGTATGGTCAGACGGGCCGTTTAGTCCACTTTTGGCCCGCCTCAGAAACAGATTTTATCTGCGCGATCACACAGTCAACATCTGCCTCCCATCCCCAGCCGTCGTTTTCCGGCTCAAAACTGCTTTAACCCAGAGTATTTTGATACCAGGTTCCCAAGTGGTGTTTTCCTGATTCTTCGGTTCCAGCCACATTTTTCCCGTGTGATCACACCTCCGGTGTCAAGCAACTTCTGGTTTAAACCCCCTCCCTGCTCAAAAGCTGCCTGAGGCTTCCGCTTTTCGCCCGCCATTTTTTTAAGCATTGGCGGTGTGTGCATAGGTTGAGGTCTGCCACCGCGTTACTGAAAACAATGTTTCAACGGTGCCTAGTTTTAGCATTTAAACAAGTTCGGGTTCTCACGGAGGCCATTTTCGAGGTAAACGTTTAAAGGGAACTGTGCCTTTAAAGTTTAAAGGGAAGTGTTACAGCAGTCGGGTTGAAGTGAAAATTACTGTTCTGCACACACGTGAAAATTTTAGTTCTACAGATGGCTGCCTGTGTGCATGCCCAAACTGAGAGAGAGAGAAAAACAACACCGATGTGGCTGCGCAGCAATCCGGAGCAAGGAGGTGAGTGTGATCACGATTCTCCAGGTTAAAAAAAACCCGCATCAGGGTCGGAGCAATTTAAACTGCTCCCAGAACGCCATCTGACCGCCCCTGGGTGCGTTCAGACACGCCGTGTGATCTGGTGTGATCTGGTGTCATGACAGTTCAGCAATGGATTTTATATGCATGATCACACAGTCAACATCTGCCTCCTGTCCCCAGCCATTGGTTTCTGGCTCAAAACCCCTTTAACCCAGAGTATTTTGTTACCCGGTCCCAAAGTGGTGTTTTCTCAGCTCTCCCGTATAAAGCCGCAGTTTCCCCTGTGTGATCGCTCCTCCTTTGTCAAGCCACTTCTGATTATTTAAACCCCCTCCCTGCTTGGAAGCCTGAGGCTTCCGCTTTTTGGCCGCCATTTTTTTGTGTGTGTGTCAGCAGTATGCACATAAGCGGAGCTCTGCTCCCGCATTTTTAAAACCATTGTTTAAACGGTCACTACTTTTGAGTTCAGGATCCCAAAGAGGCCAGTTTTGGGTGAAAAGTTTAAGGGGAAGTCTTCTGTCAAAGCGGTGAAATCACGGTGCTCTGCGGAACTTTCAAGTGAAATCCGTGATTTGCCCTAGTGGCTCTGCGCATGCACGAGGATAAAGTTTTTCAATTCCATGGATGAAGAGTTATGCGCATGCGTAAACTGAGAAAAAAACAAAAAAAAAATCCTCAACACACGTTCCCGTGTGATCGCGATTGTCCAGAATAAAAATAATTGCATCAGAACCGGACCAGTTTAAACTGCTGTCAGCATGCCGTCTGAACGCACCTGCTGTGAGGTACCTGGGGCTGAGAGAACACTGAGAGAACTGCTCTTGAGAGAACAGCTCTGAGAGAAATGTGACTGACCCAAGGTCACCCAGCAGGCTGCATGTGGAGGAATGGGGAATCAAACCTGGTTCTCTAGATTAGAGTCCACCACTCTTAACCACTACACCAAACTGGCTCTCTGGAAATTTAGGGTTGCTTCACAGTGGCAGGCTATAGCAAACCACCTCTATTCTTCTCTTGCCTTTAAAACCTTGTCACCATAGGCAAGCTGTGACTTGTTGGGACTTTACACAAACCCACCAAGCCCTGACCTGGATAGTCCAAGCTAGCCTGATTTCATCAGATCTCAGAAGCTAAGCAGGTAGGGTTGTTAAGTTCCAGGTGGTGACTGGAGATCTCATGGGATTACAACAGAAATCAGTTCACCTGGAGAAAATGGCCACTTTGGAAGGAGAACTCTATGGCATTATGCTCCATTGAAGTCCCTTCCCTCTCCAAACCCCACCCTCCTCAGGCTCCACCCCCCAAATCTCCAGGTATTTCCAAACCTGGAACTGGCAACCCTGTAAAGCGGGTCAGTTCTGGTTAGTACTTAGATGAGAGACCAGCAAGGAAGTCTAGGGTTGCTATGCAGAGGCAGGCAATACCACCATATGTTGGCTGCAGTAAAAAAGAAAAAACAAAAAACCCACCAAGGTTCAAGGGGTCTGGAAATAATAAATGATGATGGACAGCTCTCAAGAAAAATTTTTCCCAAGTGTTCTTGAATCATTTCTTAATTGACAAGTTGTTCCAGTGATACTGTAAGAGACCCACCTTTTCAACAGCCTCCCACTCTCCTAATGGCATCCCAACACTCCCAGCACACACATTTCCCCATCGACTTCCCTTGCTGTCATGTCTGCTATGGCTGCTGCTGTAATTGCTGCTGTTCTGATGATGTTTTAACGCTTGGGACTACCATAAGGCCTGTAATCACAGGGAGGGGGGTATTTGAGTCAAACACCCCCTCCCGAATGTGCCCTGCCATTCTCTGACTCCTCCCTGCCCTGTCAGGTCTTGCTGACCGCAGCCGTGGCTGCTATAGCCATGGCGCGCAAGAGGAGCCTGGGGTGTGCAGCACTGCCTTCTCATGGATGGGGCAAGGACGGGACGGGGAAGAAGCCTGGGGTGGGTGTTGTGCTGCCCTCCTCCCCTGCTGCCCTCGCAGTGGTCAGCACTGGAGCAGTACTCGTCTGGGAGGGGGCAGGGCCGGAATGGGGAGGAAGCCTGGGGCAAGCAGTGTGGTGCCCTCCTCCCCCACCGGCAAGACCTGGGGGCAGCAACCCGACACTTTCCACCCCCGTGATAATGAAGGGGACCAAGTCTGGACCTGGGGGCTGGCAACCCTATACTTTCCACCCCCGTGATAATGAAGCTGACCCAAGCTATATGCTAATGTATACTTTAGGTGTCTGGTGCCTTTTGGTTTCTGTTAGAATTCTCCAGATATTATGTCTGAAAAGGAACCTACACATTTTAGTTCCATTTTCACTTCAGGTGAAATTCCGTGGCAATTTCTGTACCTTTGTACATTATCAGATAATATGCTATCTGCTTGCTTACAAAGGTTCTCTGTGTCATTAGAGAAGAGACTTCCTGATTTAGTAATGCCATATTAAGTTTCAGTCTCACCCATCAGCAGCAGACTCCAGCCTTGTAACTGGATCCTAATATATCTGCCCGCCTGTAAATGTTCATCCTCTTTAGGATCCTGCAAAAAGGGAAGGCAGCCCAGTGCGATACAAAAAGCAGTCTTTCAGCATCGTCTGTTCTGCTTCTCTTAGGGAATGACTAGCTTTTAATCGGGTGTCATTATAAATTGAAATACTAATTTGAGTATCCCAGAGGTTATAAATAACAATGTTATTTATTAGCTAGTTATAATGATGTCTGAACCTTCCACAGTAGTTGAGTCATCTACAAAAGAGATAACATCATCTCCTGTCCCAAATTTATTCCTACACAATTCTAGCATAATCCTTTATTGGATGGCCTCAGGGAGCTTCAAGCAAGATATGGCAGCCTGCATGCACACACTGCATTTGTGTGGAAACATTTTGGTAATGCTGATCTAGTGATGTGAATTTGTAATCAGGACTTCATGTAGGAAGTGGGTTGCTCACTATGGGTTGGGGAATTTCTGAAGATTTGGGGACAGAACTTGAGGAGAGCAGAGTTTGGGGCAGGGAGGGACGTCAGTGGGGTATAATCCTCCAAACCTGCCATTTCTTCCAGAACTGATCTCCGTAGTCTGAAGATCAGTTGTAAGTCCAGGAGCTCCCCAGGCCACACCTGGAAGTTGGCAAATTACCCACTTACCCAGAAGAAAAGGCCACTGGGGATTGGACAGCAGACGGAAAGCCAGCAGCTATGACAGCCCCATGGGCAATGCCAAAGAATGTTCAAACTATTGCACAATTGCACTCATATCACACACTAGCAAGGTCATGCTCAAGATCCTACAAGCTAGGCTTCAACAGTACGTGGATAGAGAACTGCCAGAAGTACAAGCTGGGTTTAGAAGAGGTAGAGGAACGAGAGATCAAATTGCCAACATCCGCTGGATTATGGAGAAAGCAAGAGAGTACCAGAAAAACATCTGCTTCTGCTTGATTGACTATGCTAAAGCTTTTGACTGTGTGGATCACAACAAACTATGGCAGGTCCTTAAAGAGATGGGAGTACCAGACCACCTCACATGTCTCTTGAGAAACCTGTATAAGGGCCAAGAAGCGACAGTTAGAACCGGATACGGAACAACTGATTGGTTCAGCATAGGAAAAGGAGTACAACAAGGATGTATATTGTCACCTTGCTTATTTAATATATATGCAGAGTACATCATGCGAAATGCTGGCCTGGATGAATCACAAGCGGGAATTAAGATTGCTGGGGAAAAGATCAACAACCTCAGATATGCAGACGATACCACTCTAATGGCAGAAAGTGAAGAGGACCTAAAGAGTCTCTTGCTCAGAGTAAAAGAGGAGAGCGCAAAACTGGGCTTGAAGCTCGACATCAAAAAAACTAAGATCATGGCATCCAGTCCCATCACTCCTTGGCAAATAGAAGGGGAAGTCGTGGAAGTAGTGACAGACTTCACGTTCCTGGGATCCCAAATCACCACAGACTGTGACTGCAGCCATGAAATTAAAAGACGCCTGCTACTTGGGAGGAAAGCGATGGCGAACCTAAACAGCATGATAAAAAGTAGATACATCACCCTGCCAACAAAAATACGCATGGTCCAAGCAATGGTATTCCCAGTAGTCATGTATGGCTGTGAGAGTTGGACTATAAGGAAGGCCGAGCGCCGAAGAATAGATTCTTTTGAACTATGGTGCTGGAGGAGACTCTTGAGAGTCCCTTGGACTGCAAGGAGATCAAATCAGTCAGTCCTAAAAGAAATCAACCCTGACTGTTCCCTGGAAGGCCAGATAATGAAACTGAAGCTCAAATACTTCGGCCACCAAATGAGAAGGGAGCACTCACTGGAGAAGACCCTGATGCTGGGAAAGACTGAAGGTCAAAGAAGACGGGGACGGCAAAGGATGAGATGGTTGGACAGTGTCATAGATGCAACGAACATGAAACTGAGCAAACTTCAGAGGACAGCGGAAGACAGGAGAGCCTGGCGGGATCTAGTCCATGGGGTCGCGAAGAGTCGGACTCAACTGTGCGACTGAACAACAACAACAACAACAACTGACTGAGCTGCCCTAGTGATGTGTTTTCTTCTTTGCTGTTTGAGGGCCTGTAGAATTGGACCCCCTGGTCCAATGCTCTTGAAACTTGGTTGGTATCTTGGGGAGAGGCTCCAGCAGCTACCCTGCGAGTTTGGAGTCAAGTCCCATCCCCTCCAGCCCCCAGAATATACCCTATGTTTTCGCCATTGACTTCAATGGCCCATAGGATATAATGAAGCTGAAATTGACATTTGGCTGGCCGAAAGACTCCCCAATCAGCTGGTACTGACGAAACTGACATGCGGGAGTCTTACTGCCAGCCGAAATTGATTCTGCCCGATTCCGCCAAATCCAAATGAGCCGAATTTTTTTTTTTTTGCACACCCCTAGTCAGGAGCCCGCTTTCACTTCAACAATTTAAGTGGCACTTAAGTCGTTTTGAAATTAAAAAATAACAAAATATTTTTAACATGGGGGAAAAGGCATGTGAAATCAGGGGTTGAAATTACTGGGGTAAAACCAGTACATGCAAAGACTTTAGTTCTAATGTTTCAGACTAATGACAGTTTCTTAAGGTTTTCACAGTGACTTAAATCTTTATGTTGAGAGGCTTTTGTTCCCGTGTTTTCCCCAAACACTTCAGTACACTTCCTTTGAGTATTCTTCTCTTGAAACACCAGTACCCATCTTGAGTTTTTAACTGATTCTTAAGGTCTCTAAAGGCAGTTTCTAACCACACCAGACCAGGGATCTCTGCACTCTTCAGAGCTAATTCTGACTGGTGTCACAGGAAGTGTCTGACCCATCCTCACTGCCACTCGACCCCATATCACTAAGTAGCCCAGCCACCTTGTCCGGATGCCCTTCCCCCCCCCAAGGGCTTGGGTCTCAGTCCTGTGAGCAGGAGAGGGGGGTTCCGTCACCACTCCCTGCCTCCACGCTTCTCCTGGGAGCCTATGCCACATCCCATTCTCTCTCAGGCAGTTCCCACGGCTACCTCAAGGTGGTCCTGCTCGACCCATCCTTGTCCTGCCTTTTATACCTTTCCCCCTCCCCAGCTCCTCCCCTGTCCCCTCCCGGTTCCCCTCCTCCCAGCCCCGCCTCCCTTCTTAAGGCAGGATGCGGAGCCTCATGTCCTCTCCCTCCTCCAGTGGGGCTTTTCCAGCCTCACCCTTCCTCCTCAGCGGGTCTGTGGCTCCTGACATGGGGGCAGGCTCTTGCGCCAGGCCAGAGGCTTGGTATGGCCATTTTGCTGCCGGGGTGGGGCCGCAGATCCATGGACGCCTGTCTTTCCTGCCGTTGTGCCACTGACCCCACGTCGTCTAACAACTTTCTGTCTGCATCTCATTTTGCATCTCAGCATCGGCTGTCTGCATCATTTTATTGCTATTTAGTGGCGACTCCGAGGTCACTACAGCGTCTCACTGCATTATGTGGATTTGGTTTCAAGGTGGTTTAATTGCTCCTCCCCACCCTCTGAGCCGCTGTGAGCAATAAGCAGACACCTGGAGCCAAATTCCCACCCCCATCTTTTCTAAGGAGATACGCAAATTGTCACAAAGGAAACAAGTTAGCCGAAAAGCCAGTCATCTACATTTAAAAGCAGCCAGGGAACATATTTCTGCAATCTTTTTTTTTTGGGGGGGGGGTGTTGGAGGCACGCCCACCCCTGAACTATTTATTTCCTGGGGCAGTTCCCAGAACACCCTGCCTGGCAACTACCGGGTGTTTTATGTTTTTGCCCAGCTTGTTCAGTCTTTCCTACCACACCTCCCCCTCTGCCAGGTCACCCCCCCTTACTTTCTGCATGTGTATGGGGGGGGGGTTGCAGGTACCATTTCCTCCCCGCAGGGCAGTGCCCTGCCAGTGCTCCTGAAAGGCCACTCCTCCCCCCTCTCTCTTGCGTTTTCAGCTTCTACACTGAGTCAAATGGGAGGCAACGGAAGCTGGTGCCACAGCTGAAAGAAGCAGCGTTACAGGGCAGATGCAGGTTGGGCCTTAGTTTACCAGTAACAGCAGTAATAGGGACAAGTAATCATGTACAAGTAACCCACGGCAATTGAGAGCCCTTTCTTCTACCCATGTAGTAGTTTTCAGCATAGCTGATAAAATATTTGAAAAAAATGGTTGTTCAAAAATCAGGCATACCTTGTTCATGCTGTTTGTCTTCTCTCATGTCAAGCATCACATATGATCATATTATAATGACTTGCTCACAATTCAAAGTGAACAACATTTCGAGCAGGATTCCACCTGTGCTGTAGGGGCATTCGGTATGGCAAAAGGCTGGGTAGTCACTGTTGATCGCCTGTTCACAATTTACTGCCTTGCTTGGATTACGTGTGCCCTGGGGCCATTGTGAATTCTACATTATTTAAAAACAGCTACATTTCATGTATATGCGAGTCTTTTGCTTCTACACAGTTGGCGGCATTCATTAGTCAGTGGCATTTATCATGCTGCCACATGCTCAGTACTTACTGGATCGAACTATAGTTCCCACGATGGAGTGCAGGAATACATTATTTGCAGTCCATTTAATACAAACAGATACACTTGGCTTTAAGAACCAGACAGACAGGTAAAATAGTAAAGGCTAAAATGCAAGTTAATATTTATTTCTGTTGGGTACATGGATGGGGGAGCAAGAGGCAGAGAGCTACGGCAAACCTGTGCAGGAGTGCATGTGGGCAAAGTATGAATAAATTCTGAATCAATCGAGCAAAAAGGAAAATACTAGGATTGAGAGACAAGCCAGGCAGCTTCATCTCCTACCACAGCAGGATCAAACATGTATTTACTGAGTTATAATCATATAACAAAGGTGACAGATGACAGGTAGGGAGCAGTGTTGGAATGTGTATGTGCAATGAGAGCCAACATGGTCAGACTAGGCTATGGGAGATCCTGGTTTGAATCACCACTCTGCAATGGAAGCTTGCTGATGGGCAATCACTCTTGCTCACCCTAACCTGCCTTAATTAATTAACTTCCTTAATTCATTTGTAAGAACATAAGAAAGGCCCTGCTGGATCAGACCAGTGGTCCATCTAGTCCAGCATCTTGTCTCACACAGTGGGCAACCAATTCCTCGGGATGGCCAACAAGAGGGCCTAGAGGACAAGGCCTTCCCCCTGATGTTGCCTCCCGGCTCTGGAATTCAGACTTTAGTGCCTCTGAAAGAGGAGGTTCCCCTTAGTCACCATGGCTAGCCTAGTAGCCACTGGTAGACCTATCCTCCAGGAATCTATCTAATCCCCTTTTAAAGCTGTTTATTTCTGTGGCCATCACTATATCCTCTGGCAGCAAATTCCACATTTTAATCACTTGTTGTATAAAGTAGTATCTCCTTTTGTCCATCCTGAATCTATTGCCCATCCATTTCACTGGATGCCCTGGAGTTCTAGTTTTTCTGAAGAAACAGGGGGGGGGGGATCACTTTGTCAACCCTCTTCACCCCATGCATAATTTTATACAACTCTATCATGTCCTCCCTTAGTCACCTCTTTTCTAAACTGAAAAATGGACTGTAAAGAGAAAAGAATGGCAGAATTTGACCATGAAGAAACAGACATCCACAGGGTCACTTTACCACGCAGCCAAAGCAAGAGGGCTGCATCAGTAATCCATTGTATTGTTGCTAGCCAAACCCCAGAAGCCTTTGTGGGGACATGGTAAAATGGCAGCCTGTAGAAATAAACTGTTATTGATAGTTGACTGACTACACATTGTACATTGCCATCAATCTTCTGTTAAAGCGTTATTGGAAACTCAATAAAAACCACTGGTAATAACAAAAACAAATGCCAGCCAGCACTGAGAAATTGAAACTTGGACACTCACACTGCAGTCTTAAGCAGAGTTACCCATTTCTAAATCCATTGAAGCCAATGGTCTTTGAAGGGTGTAACTCTGTTCAGGATCACCTTGTCAGTGAAGCAATTGCCCTAACTACATAAACTCAGCCTGCCATAAAATCTCTGTCCACTTCCACAGCTGTGTTGTATGGATTAGCTTTTACCCTCATTCATGGCACACAGGTGTAAAGACAGTTTTTAAATACGTACCCCTTGACGCAAGGGAACGTCCGCTTATGAAAGGCGGCTGGAGTGTTTTTTTGGTATTCCTTTTTTTAATGCCCTGAACAGAAATAATTCTAAAGAATCTATTCAATTTCTGAACTCTAGGACTTTTCCCCCCATTGAAAACAAAAAGAGAGAGCAAGACTGAGAGAGGTGGAACTGAGTATTAGCTAAGCTATTGTATGTGATAAATATAGCAATGATTTGGAAAGGTCCGTGTGTGTGTGTGTGTGTGTGTGTGTGTGTGTGTGTGTGCGCGCACACACACATAAGCCCAGCCTTCCTTCTCACAATGGGAACATCCATAACAAGACCATTTAGCCAATACATATTTCCCTCTTTAGTACATAATGGTAACCTGAATAAAAGGTTTGAATTACAAAGCAGGCTAACCCAGCACATTCTCTGAGCAATGACTGCTATTTATGTCAAGAAAATAAAGAGGGGGAAGCAAGAGAGAGTGAGGGAGTGAGCGAAAGTGACTGCGAGAGGGCAATTGAGAGGGAGTCAGAAGTTGCAGACTTACCTGGATCAAATGAAATAAAAGAAGCCGTGCTAGAAAATTAGGCCTTTTTAAAAAAATTGGAAAGCCAAGTACTGTACTCTGCCAAGAGTGCAACATTAACAGGATTGGCAAATCCTCTGGAGATTTATAAAATATTCCCTGCTAAACCACTTGCTTTTAGAAGGTACATCTTATTCTGTGTCACAGCAGATGCACTGGATGGGTAACTGCACAAAGCCATGGGTGTAGCAAAGATGTAAACTGAGATCCCCATAATTAATGTATTGGACGAATGTCACTGCTCCTTCCCCCCCAATTGCTTCTCTATCAAAATATGATGGCAATTACTCTGCCAATATCATAAAAAGAACCCTCCTGGATCAGATCTGTGGTCCACCTCGTCCAGCTGTATCCTGTTACTCACAGCAGCCCAAACAGTTTCCCTGGTTGACCAAGAACAGAGCAGAGGGCTCAAAGTCTTCCCCTGATGCTGTCTTCTAGTACTGGTACATTCACAGATTTACTCCTCTGAATACCAACATTCTCTTTATCACCATGGCCAGCAGCTACTGAGGGACCTATCATCCGTGAATCTATGTAAAGCCATCTATGCTTGTCACTATGTTCTCTGGAAGTGAATTCCCCAATTTAATTATGTACCGAGTAAAAAAGTGTTTTGTTTTGTCAATCCTGAATCCTCAAAGTTTAGCCTGAGGAAGAGAAGGGGGCATGGACAGATAGAAATGTTTTCCCCTCTCACATAATGCTAGAACTCAGGGGCAGCCAATGAAACTGACAGATTACAAATTCAGGACAGACAAAAGCAGGGGCCAAATGGCCCAGGAAAGGGTCCCACCCCTTCCACATACACACTGCCCTGATGGATGGAGGCCCAGCCTGGGTGAGTCACAGGAAAATCCGCTCCCTACAGTCTCTTTTTTCCAGACCCCCAACTATCTTTACTGCCATCAATTTCAGCTTTCTACTCACACAGAGACCAACTAGCTATATCTAGGAAGCCATAGGCAGGAAGACTGAAACAGCACTATCCTGCCTGTGCCCCCTCCCCCTTGTAACTGATTTAAAGAGGCATACAATCTCTGGTACTGGAGGGAGTAGATATCCAGCATGATTAGTAGCCATTGATAGCCCAGTCCTCCATGAATTTGCCCACTCCCCTTTTGAAGCCTTCCAAGTTGGTGGCCATGACCACATCCTGTGGCAGTGAGTTCCACAAATTAACTATGCAGTGTGTGAAGAAATACTTCTTTTTGTCTGTCCTGAATCTCCCACCCTTCAGCTTCAGTGGATGACCCCAAGTTCTAGTATGATGGGAGAGGAGGAAGAGCTTCTCCCTGTCCACTCCCTCCACACCAGTAAACTTTGAAGTTTATTGCTGAATGCTATCTTTCCCAGTCCTCTGCAAATCTGATAAGGTGTCTCCTCACCTCTTCATCCAAGTCACTGATAAGTATGTGGAAGAATACAGCCCCAGGACAGAACACTAAAGTTCACTGTTGAAAAAATGGAGTTTCAATGACTTGTGTCATGGGAATGTTTCTGTATAAGGTAAAGATCACCATAATATAACAATAGCTGCTTTATACGTAGCATGCTGTCATATGTATTTATCTAGAGGACCTCTCCCCCTCCTTTTTTCTCATAATAGCACTCAAGATGACTTACAAAGAAAAGTAAAATATATAAAATGGTACAAATCATACAATGCAATCAGTGTAGAAACAGCAATATACTAACTGTATACTGTCTGAAGCCACAAAGCCTGCAATCAGGCAGCTGATTTTGGCTGCTCAGAAGAACACAGTCAGGGCTGATCGAAGAGTTGCTGCCTTATGCCTTCCCACACAGTACAGCATGATTGGCTTTCACACATGCATGTTGTTATAGCCCAATAGTGCTCTCCTTTCTCTCCCTCAGCCATTGATACATCGTGCTCTGTCTCATAGCAAGAAAAAAAAATACTTAAATCAATCAAACTGCTGGCAAATTAATGCTATTTTTAAAAAAAAAAACCTTACCATTTGCTGTTTCTTTCTGTATTCCTTAGCAGCAATCATGGCTACTGGTAGGCTTCCCAGCTCCTGGTGCTCATTTCCTGCCATCGCTTGGAGTGGCAGTGGGAGAAAAACTTTAAAAATGGCTGTTAGGCTGACAGAGTGAGGTCACTTCCAGGAAGAAGTTCGAAGTGATGTCAGCCTGCTGCTCTAGGAAGCACCTGTTTTTACCAGAGACTTTCCAGGGTATGCCATCACTTCTGGATTTCCCCCATAAATGATATCATGCCGTTGCCAACAGTTGCCCCACCCTCATGTGCTCACCCCAGTAGCTGATTGCTGGGCCATGCCTGGCAACCTTAGCTACCAATCTGGACTAGGGTGGATTTCACACATGCATGATTTCTTAAAGCACCATGGGAATTGTGGTTACCACATTCACATCTCTTTTTGTATCTTTCTTAAAAATGAAATAAAAGTAAATTTGTGCAGCACAGTAAGGCACACCCATAAAAGAAAAAGGACATTTTGAAAGCGAGAGCACAGGGATCCCACATGGTCACTGTAATGGAGGACAGTCGGACAGACTGTTTCAGAAAAGCTTTTCCTTGCACTTTCTACTTGGCAACCAGTTACATCATCAGAAAGGGCTGCTCTTATTGACTGCCTTTGCATGTTCAAGCAACTGAAAGCTAGCAAGCATAGCTCCAGAGCAGCCATAAACTAGTTTGCAAGTTGTTCATGTTGTTTGCTGATGGACTGAACAAACCTGGGGGATGGGCTCATGCTGTTTGCAACCATGAGACTGAAAAGTACTGGGTTCGCCGCATGGAGGACTCGGACGACAACATGCAGTTGCACACGTTTATTGTACTTAACATGAAGACACACAATGGCCCTGCAAGGCCAACTATATACACACCCGGCCCAGTGCCTCCCACTCCATTGGAGGGTTTGAATTTCCCGCCAATAAGCCTATTGGTCGGCTAGGGGGGGAACTAGGATCCGAGGTCCCTATTGTCCTGTGGAGCCAAGCTCCTCTCTTTCCTGCGGGCCCCTCGTGGCGGCCCGCATACAGTTGCTTGAGAAAGATTTGGGGATTGTAACTTTATTTTGGTTTAAACTGATTTTTTAAATTGTAAAATGCTTTGCACTACAAGGAAAGGTGAGGTATAAATGTTAATTAAGTCACAGACAGGCTCATATGGTGGTCCACATTACAAGTTATTTGTATTACACAGAATCTGACAGAACTTTTTGCCAGACTGGACATTCAAGAAAAATTTTAAAGGAGGAGAAACAAACACTTATGATTGTGGACAAAGTGTTTAGACCTTATTTATTTTTATTGATTTAAAATATTTTTGTGCTACCTTTCCACCTGATCAGGGTCCCCAAGGCGGCACACATAAAAACATTAAAACATTTGAACAACTAAAAACATTTTAAGTTATACAACAATTCAATAAAACACATAAAGAAACAACACCAGAACCAGGGAGGAGGGCCAATAACTGTTATGGGGGGTATGCCAAAAGAACTAAACTGTCTTCACCTGCTGGATAGAGGGACTCAATAAAACACATAAAGAAACAACACCAGCACCAGGGAGGAGGGCCAATAACTGTTAATGGGGGGTATGCCAAAAGAAACTAAACTGTCGTCACCTGCTGGATAGAGGGAGACAGATGAATCTCCCTGGGGAGGGAGTTCCAAGACTTAGGTGCCATGACCGAGAAAGCCCTTTCTGGCCTCAGATGGCAGTCTCAATCAAAGCAGGGTGTCTGGTGATTATCAGAATGAGCAGGTAGGTTCATATGGGAGAAGGTGGTTCTTAAGGTATGTTGGTCCCAGGCCTTACAGGGCTTTAAAGATCAATACTAGCACTTTGAATTGAGTCCAGAAGTAAACTGGCAGCCAGTATAAATGGAACAAGACTGTAAATGGAGCTAGACTGAAGCAATATGTTCCCTACGATCCACTCCAGTCAACATTCTGGCTGCAGCAGTCTATGCCAGCTGCAGCTTTCAGACACTCTTCAAGGTCAGCCCTTTGTCATGTTCAATGAAGTAGATATTACCAGGGCATGGACCACAGTGGCAAGATCTTTCCTACCCAGGAAAGGCCACAGCTGGCTTACCAGCTGAAGCTGCTGAAAGACACCCTTGGCCACCACTGACACCTGTTTATCCAATAGGAGCCACAGGTCCAGGGGCATCCCCCAGCTTTGAACCTACTCCTTTAGGGTGGAGCGTAACTCCATCCAGAGCTGAAGATAACCCATTCCTGGGTCAAATCTTCCCCCTAACATTAGCACCTACATTTTGTCATGATTGCTTCAGCTTGTTAGCTCTCATCCATTCCAAAGCTGCCTCCAGGCATTTATTCACAATTTCCATAGTCTCCCTGGGAACTGCTGGTAGCAAGAGATAAAGCCCACAGGTTCAGATCACCTTTCCCAGCAGCTTTACATAGATATTGAGAAGCATGAGGGACAAGGTGAAACCTTGGGGAACCCCATAGACCAGAGAAGCAGTCCCCCAGCACCAAACTCTGAAACCCACCTTGTTTTCTTATGCTTTGAAGTCACTTGATAGTGATGGAGGAAGGGCCTTACACTTTCTCGAACTTTCTTTTCAAAGCTCTATTCTACTTTCCCTTATGGAAATTTTAACTGTCACTGTTTGGTTTTAGATGGGGTTTAAATAGGCTGTATTCCTAGCCAATTTGACACCATGATAGGGTATTCATGGAGACTGGAGTCCAGCCCAAAGTGGATGGTAAACTCCAGTATAGGAAGATTCTTTTTATATTATTGCAATGCTATCACAAGATTGAAACTATTCATAGAACAGGACAATATAATACTCTTTCTCAAAATCTGTGCATGGCCACTTTCCCCCCCTGAGCATTCATCTACCTTGTTCCCCCGAGGTTGGATCAAACCAGCATTTCCACTGGTAAAAAGGAAAATGTGTCCCCTTTTACCATCAGAATTCTGTGCTGGAGATTGAGAGGAATTAAGAGGAAATTGAGCAAAAAACCTGGCTGGATACAACCTATTGTTTTTGTAGCTATTCAAGGTTGGGTCTTTTATGTGTGTAGCTTGTATTTGTTATTTCTTTTTAAAATATTTTTAATTGGTAATTGTCTTTGTGTGATAATTTGATTTCTGTTCTAAGCTTTCTTGAGTCATTCATGAACAGGCAAAGTATGAATGTTTTAAAATAAACACCCTGAAAAATAGTTTTAGGGAACTCAGAATCTCAGCTAGAGTGCTGTTGACACCAATTGATATTATTTTTTACTCACTGTAGGAATCTGCTTATCTACACATAATTGTGTACAATTCCAACATTCTCATCCACATGCACTACGAAGAAGAAATGTCACAGATCAGAAATGACATTTCCTCCTATGTGTTTCAGAACTTTAGTATGGAGTTGATCTGATGCCATTCTTGCTGAGCTAACCAGTTTCTGGATGGAAGACGAATGGGAATCCCAAATATTTTACTCTGGGCTTTTTGTAAGAACAGCTGGATATAACTATAGCATGTAAATGAATCAAATAGGTTGTGTCTTGTACTACCTTGACTGGAGGTTTTTCCCACTTCTGCCATCCCAATCAATCCATCCATCCATCAATTTATTATGGTCATAGACCAGCAAGAGGCAAGTAAATAACAGGTAAAAGAACAGTAAAATTATAAAATATAATAGCATCTAAAATTATAAATAGGAATCTAAAAAGTTTAAAATACAGAAATGGTAAAATTAATATTAAGATCAAAGATTAAAAATAAATCTAGGCCTATCTGTACTTCTTTATCTCTTTCCTAGCTCAGTATGCCAACCAAACAAATTTGGCAACCATCCTAGTCAGCTTCTGATTATTACCTGCCAGCATAATTGACAAAAGTATCCTTCTACTGCAACCTGGGTAGGAGTTAGCAATAGGTTTAATAAGAACTTCCCTAATGTTATGATATAAACTACAATCAAAAATTACATGTTCCATCGTTTCATCAGCTCCTATCCCACATATACAACTTTTCCTCAGTGATCTAGTAAATCTGGCCTCCAATATAACTGAGGGTAAGGCATTATATCTTAAAAGTGTCATCCCACTGCAGCTCCATGAAAAACCAACCCTGAGGCTCAGGGAAAGGGACTCCCAGGAACACACTGGAAGATGACATGGGATCCTGCAGCAAGAAGGGGGAAATGGCACAATCACGCACAGATACACATTTATGTGTGGGTCACAGAAAAGCACACACAAGAGTTGGGGGAAGATTTCTCCCAATTCCCCCTTCTGGCTGCAGCCTCCATGTCTTAGCTCACTCTGTTCCAGAAGGCCCCTAGCTTTGAAAAAGAGTGTTTCAGGGAGCCATGGGGAGAGCGGAGAGAGAAAAATGCTTTGCACTTATCGGCTTCATTCATGGTAATATATGTTCCAACTCAATAATGTTTTAGTGGATTTCTTCTTACAATTGTTCAGATTCACTGAATGTGAATCTGTAAGGATGTGTTTCCAAGCACTGAAGTGTGTATCCCTGAAAGGGAGGAAATCAAAGATACCAATAATCCTCAAAAGAGAAGGGTGAAGAATTAGAAGACATTGGATTTATACCACACACTTCACTACCCAAAGGAGTCTGGTTTACAATCTCCTTTCCCTTCCCCTTCCCACAACAGACACCCTGTGAGGTAGGTGGGGCTGAGAGAGCTCTCTTGAGAACTGAGAACTGCTCTTGAGAGAACAGCTCTGAAAGAACTTATAGATGACCCAAGGTCACACCAACAGCTGCATGTGGAGGAGTGGGGAATCAAACCCAGTTCTCCCAGATTATAGTCCACACTCCTAATAACTACACCAAAATGAGGATCACCTTCTCTGTTTCACTTTTTCTGATACCCATTAATGTACATAAGAACATAAGAGACGCCAATGTTGGATCAGGCCAAAGACCCATCCAGTCCAACACTCTGTGTCACACAGTGGCCAGAAATACCAGTGCCATCAGGAGGTCCACCAGTGGGGCCAGGACGTTAGAAGCCCTCCCACTGTTAACCCCCCTCCAGGAACCAGAAGACAGAGCATTTCTTGCCCCATAGCCCCTATCTATACCTTATGGGTAATAGCCACTGATGGACCTCTACTCCATATGCTTATCTAATTCCCTTTTGAAGCCATTAATGCTGAGGTCTCACCATTGATTTATATAGGGGCATTATTATATTGGCTGATCTGTTTTCAATACCCTTCCTAATAATCCCCAGCATAGCATTGGCCTTCTTTATTGCAGTCACACACTGTCTCGACATTTTCAGTGAGTTATCCACTACAACTCCAAGATCTCTCTCTTGCTCAGTCTCTGCCAGTTCAGACCCCATCAATGTGTATTTATATTTAGGATTTTTGGCTCCAATGTGCATCACCTTGCACTTGGCCACATTGAACCCCATTTGCCATGTTGACGCCCACTCGCCCATCCTTGACAGATCCCCTTGGAGTGCCTCACAATCCTCACTGGTTTTCACCACCCTGAACAACTTTGTATCATCCGCAAATTTAGCCACTTCACTGCTTACTCCCATCTCCAAATCATTAATGAACAAGTTAAAAAGCAGTGGACCAAGTACTGATCCCTGCGGTACCCCACTGCTTACCACCCTCCACTGAGAAAATTGCCCACCTACACTCACTCTCTGTTTTCTATGAACTAGCCAGTTTTTGATCCATAAAAGGACTTGTCCTTCTATCCCATGATTTTTGAGCTTACTTAGGAGCCTTTGATGAGGAACTTTATCAAAAGCTTTCTGGAAGTCAAGGTAAACAATATCTATTGGATCCCCCTTGTCCACATGTTTGTTCACCCCCTCAAAGAACATTAACAGGTTAGTGAGACAAGATCTTCCCTTACAGAAACCGTGCTGAGTCTGCCTCAATAGGTTTTGTTCATCTATGTGCCTACTAATTCTTTCCTTAATAATGGTTTCCACCAATTTACCCGGTATCGACGTCAGACTGACTGGCCTGTAATTTCCCGGATCTCCTCTGGAACCCTTTTTAAAGATGGGAGTGACATTAGCTACCTTCCAATCCTCAGGAATGGAGGCAGATTTTAAGGAAAGATTACATATCTTTGTCAGGAGATCTACAAGTTCACATTTGAGTTCTTTCAGAACTCTTGGATGTATGCCATCTGGGCCTGGTGATTTTTCAGTTTTTAAGTTGTCTATCAGTTTTAGGACCTCCTCTCTCGTCACCTCAATCTGACTCAGGTCTTTCAACACCCCTCCTGAAATCAGTGGTTCTGGAGTGGGCAAGCACTTCTCATCTTCCACAGTGAAGACGGAGGCAAAAAATGCATTTAGCTTCTCAGCCATTTCCCTATCATCCTTCAATACTCCTTTTACCCCTTGGTCGTCCAAGGGCCCCACTGCCTCCCTGGCTGGTTTCCTGCTTCTAATGTATTTGAAGAAAGTTTTATTGTTGGTTTTTACGTTTTTTGCTATATGCTCCTCATATTCCCTTTTTGCCTGCCTGACCACAGACTTGCATTTTATTTGCCATAGCCTGTGTTCCGTTTTATCAGCCTCACTGTGACTAGCTTTCCACTGCTTAAAGGAATCCTTTTTACCGTTTACAGCTTCCATTACTTTGTTTGTTAACCATGCAGGCTTTTCCCTATACCTGTTTGTTCCTTTCCTAACCTGCGGAATAATTTTTTTTTAGCTTCTAGGATCGTAGTTTTAAATATTTAAGTATTTATTCCTCACACCATAGGCTTCTGTAGGTGACTGTGAGGTTAGAAGACACCACAAAACCATGCTGTGGTCTAATTTCCTGTGATGTTTTTAATGCAAGATATTGAATTTCTGTTGTGCGTATCTTTTTTGGTCTTTGCGAGCCTCTGTTGACCAACTGAACCACACCATCTCTGTCACAGGAGTGACACATCTACGGAGCTATGGAAGATTTGGCAATAGTTTGATACATGATTTTAACCATTTCTCCCTCAGAGGCTTTCATATTTTACTTTTAAAAATTTTTTCTCCCATCATTTTCCCTACTGTTCTCTATTCTTCTTACCTCTCACTTTCCATATACATCTGCTATACCTGCTTCATGATCCACAATCCTCAGGTTCTCTTGTACCCTTTCCCATGCTCCCCCCTCCTTCTTGCTTCCTCCCTCTCACTCCCTTCTACTTCTCTTTCTCTCCCTCTGGCCATGTTGTGTTACTAATGTGCAGTAATGGCATGGTTGGAAAGTCGTTTACGCTCCCCTCTTTTTTTTCCTGCAGTATTATTAAAACTGCTCCATCACTGGCTGTAATGGGAGCGTCTGTATTTTCTCCCTCGCCTGTATCCCTGACATGACATAATGCCTGCCCTCACTGAGACGCTATAACACCAAGGTAATTGAAACATAACTCACCGTAAATTACAGGCCGCCATTCCAGGCAGGGGCCCAGCCATGCTTCCTAGGGCACATTCCAGCTTGAAGTTAAGCATTGCTTTAAAAGGGATGCTTAGGCAAAACAAAGCCATTTGAAGTACAATACAAAGATGGGAATGGAATGGCAGAGAGGATGAGTCAGACTTGTGTGGAGACATGAAGACTTGCCTCTGGTTGAGTACGATCAAAAATAGCATCCCCCTGAAGAGGCTGAAAAGCTCAAGGGGAATGGGATCCTGGTTAACAGCCTCTGAGAGACATTAGTAACTAGTGACTCTTCACTGGTCTGGATGAAATGAGAAGCTTGGCATCATTCCAGAATGCAGAGAGCAATAGTCCAAAGCAGACCAGACTTAATTCCGGTGTGGGGAGGGGTAGCAAAGAAGGAATGGATGGGCCACAGTTCAGTCTGAGAAGTGAGAAAGCAAAGTTCCAGAGAGCGCATAGATGAATAGATCTTATGGACTTACCCCTAGTAGAAACTGGCCTGTCACCAGCTTCCCCTTCTCTCAGCAACCACTGTAGTTCATGGAAAGGGATTGCCAAAAGTCAAAGGATTCTCACAAACAAAACCCATGCAGGTCAGGAGACACATGCAATTGCATATGTTTCAATGGAACAGCAACCTCTATTTATAAAGAAACAAGGACAAACTGGTAACAGAGAGCCCAGTGATGTCATCTTCAGTGAAGGCAGGCCTGTTAAATCTAATTGGCTACTCCCAGACCTTCTTGCCTACCATCTTTCTTAATATCAGTTCAGGGGGGTGGCAGCCTGATACCCCTTGTCTCAGTTTTGTGTTGGCCATATAGAACACAGCAGGCAAGTTCCGCCTTACAGAAGCACGATAGTCTTTTCCCCTTAAAGGTACAGGGAGAGAGAAGAAGATTCTCTGTAGACAGAGGTAATCTTTACCCATGAAAAAACATTAGAGCAGAAGCAGAGGATGAAGAAAGATTGATAGGCCTAATTACTGTACTCTTCTGGAATCCATTAACAGTCAGGAATTCAGAACAGTGACCAAAGCCTTCACAATGGCTGAGTGTGGCCAGCTAGTCTTCTCATTCTTGGGCTGGGTGGATGAGTGTGGCTGGGCCTAAGCTAACTGGGGCGCCGGTCACATGGGCCAGATAAAGTGGGGAGGAGGCGTGGCTATTTGTGTCGTCGCAGTTTGATCCCCGATTATGCATTCAGACGTGATGGTGGCTTCCTCCTTTGGCACCCACGGCAAACAGGACGACGGGGGAGAAAGCTGTGCGCTGACGCGATCACACCGGGGGAATCTGCATGCAGCCCGTGGCAAACCATTTGCCAGTAGGTCGTCCCAGGTACTTTTTTAATGCGCATCTTCGGCGGGATGCCACGGGTTCGCCATGGGAGCTCTACGCCTCCCAGATGTTCTGGTGTGATCGTGCCGGAAAACTCCACAGGAGAATCGTGTGCAAATGCTCCATGTGACCGGGGCCTGGGTTGCTACTGCATCTCCTTTCTGCTTAGGCAAGAGGTCATCAGCTGCTAGGGTTGCCAGGTCTGGGATGGAAAATACCTGGAGACTTTGAGGGTGGATCTGGGAGAGGGCAGGGTTTGGGGAGGGAAGGGACCTCAGCATGGTATAATGCCATAGAGTCCACCCTACAAAGCAGCCATTTTCTCCAGTGGAACTCATCTCTGTCAGCTAGAGATCAGTTGTAAAAGCAGGAGATCTCCAGGCTCCACCTGGAGACTGGCAACCCTATCTGCTGCTGCGATTTCACTCTGGTGAGGAGGGGAGAAGTGTGAGCTTGTTTTACAGGTCTGGGTGCTTTTCCTAGAAGTTTGGTGCAGTTATCATCACTGGCTGCTGTGTAGCAATTTGGTATTGGTTAAGGTTAGGTTGGTTGATGCATTAACTCAGTCTAGATATAGTTTGCTTTCACTTTCATTTATTTTGTATTTATTATTAGTAGTAGCATAGGATCTCACCACCTTTCTTATCCCAGTGGGTAGGGTTGTGAGCCTCCAGGTGGTAACTGGAGATCTCCTGGGATTACAATGGATCTCCAGGCAACAGAGATCTGTTCACTTAGAGAAAATGACTGCTTTGGAAGGTGGACTCTAGGGCATTATACCCCATTGAAGTCCTGCCCCTCCTCAAGCCCCATACTCCTCAGGTTCCACACACACACACCCCAATCTCCAGGTATTTACCAACACTGAGCTGGCAACCCTACCAATGGGGCCACTGTCAATTTCTGGATATTTTAAAATGGTGCTCCGTACTAAAGAAAACCTAGATTTTAGAATTTTTTCTTATGCCCCCTATCAGAGATTTTAGGAATATAAGTAAAACATTATTCCTCTCTTAATCATAATCCGTAAATAGTTTAATAATATTAATACATGATTAAACATTTTCCTAGTATTTCCTGATACACACAAGAATTTCAGATGTGCAACAAACTTCTCATCATAATGGATTATCCTTGGAGGCTTCAGATAAAGTAATATGTGACCTATGTTTTCATATAGATGACAACTTCCTTGGATTTTTCATACAACCATCTTTCTTGGGAAAATGAGGACACATTTCATGAAAACGTATATTATGTGACTGAGCCAGCCCTTCCTTATATACAGTTCAGATAATCTGTCCCCCAGGTACCATGATTGACAATGAGTATTACTGTGGAAATGATGTGTGATGTTTGGTTTTTGACGTGAAACCTGTCATATTAAATGATGCAAACAGATCTGTGAAACCTCTAAGGGTATATTGAAATATGAACATGGTCCACAAGTAAGAACATATGAAAATCCCTGCTGGATTAGGTCCATCTGGTCCAGCATCCTGTTTCACACAGCCGCCAACCAGTTGCCCTAGAGAGCTAAGAAACAGGGCACAGAAGCTGTTGTTGTTGTTGTTCAGTCGCACAGTCGAGTCCGACTCTTCTCTAATGTTGCCTCCTAGCACTGGGTTTCAAAGGTTTACTTGCCTTTGACTATGGAGGTTCCCTTTGCTCACTGTAGGGTTGCCATGTCCACTAGCAGTTGCAGCGGGGGATTTGGGAGGCATTCTGGGGGTGGGCAGGATGTCACATGCAATGTCCCCGACACAATGACGTCACCTGCTGGGACCTGGGGCTGTTAACCCTAGCTCACTGTGACTAGTAGCTATTGTAATCTGACCAGCCTCAGCATTACAGGCAGCCCCCAGAGTCCATTTCACTTGGACCCAGCCAGTGGTGGCGATGATGATTATGACAATGATGATGATGAAGATGATGATGGAGTAGGCTTGCCAGTTGCTGCCTACTCCTCTACTGCCACCAGTCATGTCTGAGCCACTTATCTCCTGCAAAGTCCCCAAACACTCAGCTTGGATGGCTCCTGAGCAGTGGCCTGTGAGGAATAACCTGCCAGCAGAAACCCCCAACCTTTCACTATTTTGCAGATCTTTGCAAACATGGCTGAAAAGCCATTGTTTTTCTAACCTACTCCAGTTGCTTCAGTGCCATTCTTTTTATTTATTTTTATTTTTGCAGCCCAGCTTCTGTGCTGATTTACATTAAAAGACTCTTAAGAAAAAACTGAGCCGTGTGTTCACATATATAAATGCCTACCTTTAAAAACAATTCCAGCATTAAGTATCTCATTTTAAACCTGTTACCGTGCACATTAAAAGAAGGTTTAAGCCCTGTTGCTGTGCACTAGTGTCTGTAAATGCTTGAATTTGTTATTTTCCCTAAATTCAGAAAGCTCTCATGAATATTTTCGTACCTTACAAGTGTCCCTTTTCTTAGATCGCTGAAATGTTAAGGCATGTAGAAATGTTCAAAAACTTGGGTCTTCCATTTCATCTCAGTAGTATTGATTAGCTATAGCTGAAGTTGTTTACATATATATAAATTCTGTAGCAGGAAAACTAAGAAACTGAAGAGTCTTCCACACCTCATAAATTTTAGAAAAAGACAGGCATCTAGCTATACAGCTTTGATTAAACTCAGGGGGAAATTGTGGTGTATTTTGTTATTTGGTTGGAATGAAGTTGTTACATAAGTATAATTTAGTATTAATGTAGTCTCAGTAGAATAATCTTTCACTGTCATTTCACAAAGTAGATTAAACCAGAGTTCTGCTAAGGGAGCAATCCTAAACATACCTACTCAGAAGTAAATCCCATTTTTATTCAGTGGGGAGGGGGAGTTATTCCCATGAAAGTCTTTTTAGGATTGCAGCCTATATGTTAACATAAGATCATAAGAGAAGCGAATTTTGGATCAGGCCAATGGCCCATCCAGTCCAACACAGTGGCCAAAAATACCAGGTGCCATCAGGAGATTCACTAGTTTTCTAGAGTTTTGATTTGATAGCAGTTAGATGTACTGGTGGACTGCACACATTTCTTGAAAAACTCCAAGATTGTGCAAATATTTTCCTGTATTAGCATCTCTATTTTTTCTTTCTTTCATTCTTCTTGCTGATTCTTGATTGCTGCCACTTCTCCCTGCTCTTGCATTAGTCATATGCACAGTCCCACCCTGTTAGTTATCACAGTATTAATGGCACAAATGTTGTGTACCCAGGTAGACTGAAGGTAAGTAGAGACAATGTAAATGGAGAAATCAACCTTTTTACAAGGAATGCCTAAAAATCAGCAAAAAGTGGAAAATCCAGGTTTACTTTCTGTGTTGGCTAAAGTATCAGGAATTTGTAAAACAAGGGCCCTGCACAAACATTTTTTCCTCTCATCGTCTTGAGACAACTCGGAGACTGACAGTGCCTTAGTCAACATAGTATTCCATCCTTTAAAAAACTCATGACTTTAAGAATTAATTTGCTTTTTGACAAGCAGATAAATGTGCTTCTGGGCATGTGCCATCTGGTGGATGGATCCACTCATGGCTGGAGACTCCAGGTGAAACATGTTGCCGAAAACAATTTTTCTGAAGCTATAGAGGGCAAGGTATGAATTTGGAAAATGAACTGTCTGATGAATAGGAGAGCGATTGAACTTTTCAGTGCATTCAGTGTACATCAAAGGCCACATGCTGTTCTGAACAAATAAGGCCTGTGGGTAAGAGGAGTTTGTAGTGTACGAAATGTTACATCAATCTACAGCTATGTTACACAACGCAAAGATGTTTCTTGAAGAATTAATGATTGGTAGTCTCCTCCATAACCACACCTCTGTTGATCCTTCTCAATTTGCAGTGCCCTCAGTAATCCCTTACCTCTGAAATTTCCATGCTGAGCACATATCATCCCTGGCCTGGTATCTCTTTTTAGGGCTTAGTCTTCCATTTAACTGAACCCTAACACAACCCCATCCTACATTTAAAACATGTGAGAAGGGGTGCCAGTCTTGGTATATGAGTTTCCATCACTTCTAAAGTGGGAAGTTAGTGGCTCACAAAAAAGACTCAGTTTAAACGACTTAAACCAGCAAAATATAATTAATAACCAAAGAAAGCATGAATATGTTAATTATGTAGGCAGGGGTCATTTCCTGCAGGAGCGCACAGGAGCAGAGCTCCGGCAGTAAAGAGCCCAGGAGGTGGGCACATGCAACAAGCCCTGCCCACTGCTCCCAGCAGCCCCAGGCCATGAGGAGCAAGAAGCAGCCCTCCTTTCCTTCTCTCCTTTCCCTCCTTATTTCTTTCTCTCCCTCTTTCTTTCTTTCTTTCTTTCTTTCTTTCTTTCTTTCTTTCTTTCTTTCT
>NW_015172595.1:145669-148430 GCF_001447785.1 Gekko japonicus | reverse complement strand
TCTTTCCCTTCTTCTTTCTTTCTCTTTCTTTCCCTCCTTCCTTCCTTTCTGCAAAGATCTGTGCATCCCCCCCATAGAACGCAATCCAAAACAGTCCAGTGGCAGCTTTAAGACCAAGTTTTATTCAGGTACAAGCACATCGTTCCCCCCCCCCCATAGCTAGCAATCCAAAACAGTCCACTGGAGCCTGAGCAGTGGGTGTTGCCTTCTGACACTCTTCCAGTGATGTCACAGGGTGAGGCATATGCAAATAAGTTATGCTAATGAGTTATGCTAATGAGCTCATGCACCTCTTTTTCTACTAAATGACCCCTGTATGTAGGAATGATTCCAAACAGGTTAGGAGGTTTTGTTGTAAATGCAGTCACACTGGCCTGCTTAGTCTTCGTAGGCCATTGGAAGATAATATCTGAGCCAAGCAAAAATGAGTGATTGGAACATTTTAAAGATTTATGTAACATGATTAAGCTGTTTTGTGAAAAATGGGAAATTTGAGTTGTGGAAATCAATGTCACAACATATGGGTGAGTATAATGCAAGCTGAAATAACATACATTTCTTTATATTCTGACTTTTCATAATAAATCTAAAAAATGGGGCAAAAAAGAAACAAAAACCACAAAACCAAACCCTGTGCAGGTTTTAAATGCAGTGGCTGGTTCATTTAGTAGTCACAGGTCCCGGTCACACTAGCCAGAGAACGCGCAGGGGAGGCGTGGCTTTTCGCTCCACTGCACTTGTGACTCGGCCAAACGCAATCAGACACGACAGCAGGGAATCGGGGGTAGCATTTTCTCAGCACACGTTTCCGGCGCGCTACATGTGGTGCTGGAGCCATCAGACGGAGGACGTCCATCTGTGGCCTGTCGCAAGCGGATAATACTGGTCTTTCTGCAGTAGCTTTGAACTACGAATCTTCGGCGGGATGTGATGGCTTGCCAACGGGTGCGCGATGCTTGCCAGATGTGCTGGTGTGATCGCACCGGTTAAATCCGCCCAGCATCCGTGAGTATCCTGCGGCAACTTCTGTGTATGATCGGAGCCACAGACTCACAGGCTACAAACCACAGGCTAAGTTCCAAGGGCCAAGAGCTCTATGGCTCTTGTCCTTTGGCTTGCAACTCAGGCCCTGCTAGGCTTACCATTTGCCCAGTTCAGGCAGGCAGCCTCCCAGTGGATGGGGCCTCCCACTAGTCCTTGCTTCTGTGTTAGTGGGAGAAATATGGAGAGCAGAAATGACATTATGTGATGTGCCACCATCACTTCAAGAGACCCTATGAATTTTCCCCAGAACTCCATTGCAGGGTGAGTTCATTGCCTGATGTCATGTCTGAGATTTCATCTGGAAGGGACAGCAGCATGCCACACGGCATCATTTCTGCACCTTGCCCTGCTCTCTAAGGTCAGCTGAGAAGTTGTGCAGCTGCTGACAGGAGACAAGGAAAAAAGATACACGTTCACTGAAGGAGCTGAACGGTGCTATACAGGCAAACCACTCACACATAGTGCTGTGTGCAAAGGTCAGAATTTATAAAATGGAATCCAGTGGAGGATCCCTAATGTATCATATTTACTTCACAAGTATAGCAGCAAAGACCAGGTAATTCAGAATGCCAAAATATTCTAAGAAATCCAGATAAGGAGAATCCTGGCAGAACACCTACACAAGGGGAACAATCTAGTACACAGTTAAGCACATCTAAATACTATTGATTTAAAGGGGGTTAAACATGCTTAATTATGTTCTGAATTGCACCCAAGTTCAGAGTCTAAGGCAATAATGGTTTGCAGAGCAGGGCTCCAGACCAATTAGGCCATCTATTATGATTTACTGTGCAATCCTATGCAGAGTCGCTCCAGTCTAAACCCACTGAAATCAATGGACAGACTTGAGTAACTGCAATTCTGTGCAGGTTTAACATTTCATAGGATTGCACTGTTAACCTAGAATTTTCCACTATCTACTTTTATAATTCCTTACATAAATAATAATATTTAATATTTATGTATAGCAATTCAGTACCTTATTTTAGTAATCTTCAAGTAAGCCAATATTATTACCATCATATTATACACAGACGGCTGAGATGGGCTAAGCTGGCCCAGTTCCTGAGGGAGGTTGTTGTTTTTGTTTTGCCTCTAAAGGTAATGCAAAAAGGGGACCTTGCAGATTACCCATTGCCACAATTGTCTACAGCTGAAAAGCACAATCTCTTCCTACGTGGAAATTGCCCCTCTGCATATTGGAAGCCCAGAAATAGCAGGCAGGACTCACTCACTCTCCCTCTGTTGAGATTTGCTGATAATTCACAAAGCCATTCTTAAGACCTCGTAACAACATGAATGACCCGCAGGTTCTGATGTGTTTGCTCACAGTATCCTGCCAGTAATGTCTGCAGGACAGTTATCAACTGGGTGAGGGAGGCTAGCATCATCATCATTTTCCATTCCAGCCTTGCCCCTTCCATGTCACTGCAGGTAAAAGATGCACTGAAGACATTTTGAGGCTGCAAACTCTCAGCTGAAAGGGCCTCCTGAGGTGGCTTTCAATATGCCTTGAAAAAGACAACCATCAGTAATAAAAAACCCCAAAAGAATCATGACAAGTTTTACCACCCTTGTGATAAAAATAACCCCAACAATTAAAAAAGTTCCAAGAATACACCAGCTGCCTAAAATATCACTGATGAGTAAATATAACCTTTTAATCTAGCAGCTAAACCTAAGTAAGCCAGTTATCAAGTGAATCTAAACAGGGAAA
>NW_015172595.1:129772-145657 GCF_001447785.1 Gekko japonicus | reverse complement strand
AGAGTTCTAAAGGTGCAGTATCATGGCACAGAATGCCCACCTCTGGTGTCCAAAAGATGGCAAGACACAGATAAATGGACTCTCTGGAAGATCTTGATGGGCAGGCAGGTATGTATGGGAGCAGGTTATCCTTTGGGTTGCAGTAGAAAACTACAGGGGAACCACAGTTTATGTACAATGCAGTGGCCAAGTTGCTGACAAAAGTTAGGCATTTGATCCATAGTATGCCAATATTAAAGGTAAAGCTGCGGTGGCTCCAGTGGTTAAGACGCTGAACTGCAGGCTGTGGAAGGTCAGTAGTTCAGCAGTTTGAGACCCGAGTTGCCGCATGACAGAGTGATCTCCCGTCTCTAGTTCCAGCTCCTGCCAACATAGCAGTTCGAAAGCACGAAATTGCAAGTAGATAAATAGGTACCACTTCGGTGGGAAGGTAACAGCGTTCCGTGCGCCTTGGTGTTTAGTCATGCCGGCCACATGACCACGGAAACATCTTTGGACAGCGCTGGCTCTTCGGCTTCGAAATGGAGATGAGCACCGCAACCCTAGAGTCGGACTCGACTGGCTTTCGAGCAAGGGAAACCTTTACCTTTTGATGCCAATATTAAGGTCTTTGCACTGGTTTCCTGTTTGTTTTCGGATCCAGTTCAAAATGCTGGTTAGAACCTTTAAAGGCCTTCAGTGCTTGGGACCAACATACTTGAATGGCCACATCTCTGTATGAATTTATCCATGAGCAACTCCATTCCTCTGAACAGGACTTCTTGCTGTCCATCTGTTTGTACAAGCAGCTAAGGAGGGCAGCGTGTTGGGCGTATGCTTCCTCTGTGCCAGCCCCTGTTCTGTGAAATGACCTTCGCAAGAATGTGAAGAATGCTTCTTTGCTCCTTATTTTTAGAAAGTCCCCAAATGGGGACCCAGAGCAACTTAAGACACTGCTTTCCCCTCCTTCATTTTATTCTCACAACAACCCTGTGAAGTACATTAGACTGACAGTGACTAGCCTAAGGTCACCCAGGTCCTAAGGTCCTCGTGGCCTGGGGCTGCTGGGAGCAGGGGGCAGGGCCTGTTGTATGTGCCCACCTCCTGGGCTCTTTACTGCCAGAGCTCCGCTCCTGTGTGCTCCTTTGACAGAGTAGCGATTTGAACCAGGTCTCCCACATCAGAGCCTGACACTGTAACTGCTACACCACATTGGCTCAGCTCTTTCATTTGGGACCATTGAATTGGAATACAGTATTGTACACCTGAAGCTGTCTTATACCAAATCAGACCTTTTCCCCTGACCTGGATCTCATCAGATCTCAGAAGCTAAGCAGAGTTGCCTTGGGTAGTATTTGGATGGGCAACCTCTAAGGAATAGAGAAGAAAAAGAAGAAGAGATTGGATTTATACCCCATCCTTCACTACCCGAAGGAGTCTCAGAGTGGCTTATGGTCTCCTTCCCCTTCCCCTTCCCCACAAGAGGCACCCTGTGAGATAGGTGGGGCTGAGAGAACTCTTTTGAGAACTGCATATGAGAGAACAGCTCTGAAAGAACTTATGACTGACCTAAGGTCACCCCAGCAGCTGCATGTGGAGAAGTGGGGAATCAAACCCAGTTCTCCCAGATTAGAGTCTGCGCTCCTAACCACTATACAAAACTGGGTCCTGATGCAGAGCAGGCAATGGCAAACCACCTCTGAAACGTCTCTTGCCATAAAAAACAAAACAAAAACAACCCCACAAGTCTAGCTCACTACCTAGTGGTGCACAATGATAAATTAGCCAGAACTTCTGGATGCCAGACAGTCTTAGGATCTCCTGGCTACACTACACACACTGCCATATGATGATGATGATGATTAGACCACTCGTCTGATGGATGATTGGTCCATCGAGGTCAGTATTGTCACCTCAGACTCCCAGATGTTCTCCAGGATCTCCGGTAGAGGTCTTCCACATCACCTACTACCTAGTCCTTTTTTAACTGGAGATACTGGGGATTGAACCTTGGACCTTCTGCTTACAAAGCAGAGGCTCTTCCACTGAGCCACAGCACTTCCCCCATTCTATTCTAACAGCTGACAGTATTTTTATATTAGTGTGTTGAATTTTATTTGTTGTTATCAGCCTTGGGTTTCCATGTTGGGGAGAAAGATGTGCTTACAATCAGTTTTTATATATAAAGTGATGACAAGCATTTTAGAAGTGTGCTGGGAAGTAAACAGGTAGCCAGGGAAGCTCTTCTAGAACTGGCAAGCTGTAATGTAACTTACGCCTGCCAGCAATGTAGCTGGTATATCTGTACCAAATGAAGTTTCCAGAAAGTCTTCCTGGATAAAGTACAATGCATAGCCAGTGTGGATGTGCATGAGTAACTAGAGCCATATTTCCCCTATCAAGAAAAAGCATAACTAGCACACCACTAAGATAAGACGTTGTCTTCCATCTGTGAAGTAGGCTTGCCAGCTCCAGATTGAAAAATACCTGGAGATTTGGGGGGTGGAGCCTGAGGAGGGTAGGGTTTGAGGAGGAGAGGTGCTTCAATGGGATATAATGCCATAGAGTCCACCTTCCAAAGCAGCAGTTTAAGCCAGGTGAACTGACTTCTGTCACCTAGAGATCAGTTGTAATAGTTGGAGGTCCCCAGCTATCACCTGGAGGTTGGCAGCCCTATTCTGAAGACATTTGTATATTAGTAACCCTGAGTTTTGAAATTGCTCATTTATGGGGAAACACAACTTAATCCAGAGCAGGTTTAGTCCATGTTGCTCCATTGGCCATAGTTTCTACAAACAGTACCTTGTTTCTACATACAGTCTACATACATACATAGTTTCTACAAACAGTCTTGCCTGAACTGAGCTTCTGCACCTTGGTACAGACTTGTAAGATAGACTTGGGAGCAATTATGGAAATATGGATTCCCCGGGTTAAAAGCAAGAGATATGAAAGCTTTATAAAACCCCAGACTCCCTGGAGGCTTGGAGGGATTCCAAAAGACATGAAGGGGGAGAGATAATAATCGCAAATGTCTGATTCCATTTTTTAAATTAAAGCATGCATACAAAAGCGTCTTGTAGTTGGTACATTGCATTACCTAGATAACTTCCATCCTCTTGGAGGTTCTCATCCCACAGTGGATCTTTTTGTTTTGTTTTGCATAATCTTCCACTTGAGATGAATGAGATTTCCATAGACCAGCAAGTACCATAAGCATTTAACCTAAAATTACACAATAGGGTAGAAAATAGATACATACTAAAGCATGACTTGGACAGATATGACCACTCAAAAAGTCCTCTTTTATCTACAGAGCAGGCAGCAGACACCAGGGGAGGTGGGGCAGATTAAAAACGTGAATTAGACTAAGAGCCCTGCACGCATTGCCATTCCTCTCAGTTTTAAGCCATATTGTGCAGTGGCAAAGAATCCTGATTCCCCTCCCACTTTCCCCTTGTGCCCTGCTTGCACAGATTGCTTTTTGTGAGGCCTGCCACATATCCCTTTAAAATGTTTCCATCAAGGTTCACAGCATGGCTGAAGTTCCAGCCATCTCCCTCCCTCCTCTCCTTGACATTATTAGTTTATCTTTGTCCACTGGCAAAGTTCCCAAGCAATTCCAACAATAACAGTTGTTTCTCTGTGGCCAGAACAGTCATCTCTTGTTCTGGTTGCCATTGATCATCCTCCTAGAACAGGGCATTTTCTTTTCCTGACCCATTTTTAAAGGGGAAAAAATACATATTGGAGTGAGCTTGAGTCCATGGAAGTGTTGTGAACGTGAAAGATATACAAGTAAACACAAAAACTTGTACTAATCAACAAACAAGGAGGCTGCTACCCACACTGCACACAGCAAGGTTAATAAACCACACTTCTGATCAGCAGTGTGCCCCTGCAGTTTTGTTACTCTTATATAACGTGATGGCATCCCTTTCCCCCGGCTTCCCTTGTGAAACCCAGGCTCACTTAAAGGGTACTCTGCTTAAAGGAGCAGATGCTTGCTCAGTCAGGTGAAAGAGAGGGGAATGGGATGGTGTAGAAGAGCCTTAGCATGTGTGCAGTGCAACACATGCATGCAAGGCAAACTCTGAGTTTGGGAATGTAAAGGACAGTGGCGCAAGGACAGCTTCAGTATGGCCCAATCTGCATCTGCTATGTAAAGCTGTTTCATTCTGCTTTGGCACTGGTTTCCTTTGCCTCCCATTTGGCTCAGTATAAAGCTGGTTGTCTGCATCAGGACACAGTTGTTTATGGAAAGAACGAGAGAGAGGGGGGAGGAGCGGCCTTCTAGGGGCGCTGGCAGGGCAGTGCACTGCGCTGCGGGGAGGAACCAGCACCTGAACCCCCTCCCCGCATAAAGTAAAGGGGGGTGACTTAGCGGAGGGAGAGGTGGAGGGGGGCTGGGTAGCAGAGGGAGAGGTGGAGGAATGAGCTGGGTAAAAAACACAAAACACCCGGCAGTTGCCAGGCAGGGCATTCTGGAGACTGCCTCAGGAAATAAGAAATGGTTTAGGGGTGGGCGTGCTTCCAACCTCCCCCCCCCCAATATGATCACAGAAAAACGGTGGCTGCTTTTAAATACAGACGACTGGATTTTCAGCTAACTTGTTTCCTTTGTGACAATTTGTGCACGTCCTTAGAAAAGATTGGGGGGGGAGACTTTGGCTCCAGTTGTCTGCTTTTTGCTCACAGCAACTAGAGGGCAGGGAGGAGAAATTGGACCAGCTTAAAACCAAATCCAGATAATGTGGTGAGACCTCGGCGTGACCTCGGAGTCACTACTAAATGGCAATAAAATGATGCAGACAGCTGAAGCTGAGATGAAACAATAGGAGAGCAGATGTGGCCTGAGATGTGGACAGAAATTTGTGAGATGATTTGGGATCATTGGCATGGTGGCAGGAAAGGCCTATGCAAATTGGGTTTATGACCACAATCCCTGACAGTGGGAGGGACCCTCAGGATATAAAGAGATGCCAGACCTACTTCGACAGAAGCAGGCTACAGAGGAAAATAACCAGGCTAAAGACTACATTCAGAACAATGCCAGACAGAAAATGGTCAAGCCAAAACAGTCGGACTCAGCCATGTTGTTGGGATCTAGAAATGTGGGATCTGGAAATGTGTAAAACAGAATTGTTCAGGGGGGCACTTTTAGAGAGAAAATAGGGCTAACATTTTAATGCATTGCTCCAGGAAAATGCATCGTCTTTCTGCTTATACCATGTTCTGTACTGTTTATAATGTCGTGTTTAAGAATTATTTGTTCAGATAACAGCTTTGTTTCAAATTTCTGCAATTCCAATCCTATTGCATTGCTTATTAGATGTATATTCCTATTGATTGCATTGATTTACCTTGTGTAATCCACCTTGGCCCTGATCTGGATGGCTCAGGCTAGCCTGGCCTCATCAGAACTCAGATGCTAAGTAGGATTGGCCCTAGTTAGTACTTTGATGGGAGACTACCACAGAAGTCCAGGGTCACTACACAGAGGCAAGGAACTGCAAACCACCTCTGTAAGCCTCTTGTCTCGAAAACCCCATGAGGGGTCACCATAAGTCTACTACAACGTAATGGCACTTTCCACTATCACCAGTCTGCCTTGAGTCTCAATGAGAAAGGTGGACTAGAAATAATGTAAAATAAATAAAAATAAATATCTAAAACAAGGAGAAAAGGAGAGGCTCCTGGAGCTGAAAATTCTAGGGAAGTTGAAGGCCCAGACACAGTTATGACAACAGTATGCCAGAACTCCAAGAATATGCTAATCTTCTGCCTTAGGGCTTTCTCGCTATCCCAGTTCTAAATGATTTCTAATGTGTAATCCCTGCTATTTGGACCCTCCAATCCCCATTTTTTATTCTGTTTCTCTTTTGTGTGACTCAAGTCTATTTTCACTCTATTTTCAGTTGATTTATACTAGCATTTATAAACCTACATTTTCCCCAGAAAACTGGGGCCAAAGGCAGGTAGGAACAATAAAATGCATCAGAAAATATGCTTTTAAAACCCCACTAAAATACCCAGCAATAATCATTTTCTGAAAAGTCCTTGTAGTTGCCCTTCAAAGCCAAGGTATTAAAACATTTGTCCTATGAACCAGAAACCCTTCTAAAAAGTCCAGTTTTACATCCCTCCCCTTGAAACTTCAGAAGGGATGTAGCTCGAGCATTGCCTGGAAGACCATTCTATAGAATCAGAGCAGCTACCAGAAAAGCCCATAATCGGGTAGTCCTTGTTTATACTTTCACAACGATTGGGTCCACCAGAAGCTACTGCTGTGCTGGATGGATCTGCCACACAGTCCTTCATTATGTATGCCCCTGATCATGAAGCATATTTGTACTACATTTCCCCCATAAAATATGCATTTGTCAACATTGTTTAGACATCAGTGTTTCCATCAGCATGTCGGGGGGGAGGGGTGAGATACCCCTCTTTCCCCTGAACTATCACTCAGATCTGAACTGGGGTCACACAAGGCTGCATGCAAAATTCTAAGATCAGTTTACTACCATTACAGGTGGTTTGGCCCTGAGTCAAGAAATTATGGCTCCTTGACAAGTGTATCTGTATGATGCACACGTTTGCAAACATATGCTTATTGCATTTACATTTTACATGTTTAGATGTACACTGAAAATATCTTAGGTACACATAATAAAATGTAATCTTTCAGGAGTCCCTGATGCACATATGTGAAGATTCTGGTGAGTTTCAAACTGGGTTTCGTGCCACGAAATTCATCCAGCATTGGTTGCATTATTGCTTTGTTGAGCACAGGTCACTAGATTGTTATTCATTCTGCTTGTCAGAGATGAACAGGGTGACCCACAATCAGTGCCTACGTGAAAGCAATCAGATGACTTCACTCTGAATTCAGTGATCTCCATGAACACAGCAGTCCCTCTGATCAAATGGCAGGTTAAAATGTTTCACTTTCATCTCGCCTTTGGCACTTGGGATAATTTTAGTCTGCAATTACATTGACCCAGCTGTTTCAGTCTGTTCTGATTTTATCGTTAACTTATTTGGGCTTTATGTATCAATTTTATTCTATTAATTAATTCTGAGTCACCTTGAGCATTGTTTTTAATAGAATGATGGATTTAAAAAATAATACAAATAAATAAACTGAGGGTTGTTTCCAACTGTCATTTTCCACTGTTGAATGGATGCTTCCATTGGCACAGGGGAAGCAGTTTTTGCTCATCTCATCTCCTGTTCCATGCAGATCCCAGGAGCAGTGTTTTAGAGGAGGGATTGGGGGTCTCAGTCACAGCCGGGGGGCTTCTATTCCATCAGTCTGTAGTTGGTTGGATACACTTTGCATTTCTAGCTAAAATTTGGGACTAGGATTATCACTTACTCTCAGTCATAGAGCTGTGTATAGAAATTTAATTTCAATTGCTTCCATTTTACTTTGTTTTTTCTAGATATATATAGAAGGCTAGCCATGTTCCCAACAACTCACCTTCTACCTGATTGGGTCAGCCTTTCAAGGTCATTTGTATATGCGGGCTGATTGTGCCTTGCTCCATTCTGCACATCATCCTCTCCCCCTCCATAGCCCGGCAGAACACAGAGGTCATTTGCATAAGCAGCTGATTGGCCCTCACCTCCAATATTCTAAATAGTTTGCTATTGCTGTTGGGAGTTGCTGAATGTGTCCTGAGGTAAAATATATCACCCAGTCTTCCCCTAAACATTCACTGAGGTTGTCAATCTCCTTGTGGGGCCTAGAGATCTCCTGGAAATCACTGTGTCCCCCCGCCACAGCACATCATTTCCCCTACAAAAAATTTCCCACCTATTACAACTAATCTCCAAATGACCAAGATCAGTTCTCCTGGAGACAATGGCTGCTTTGGGCAGTGGACTCTATAGCATTATATCCTGCTGAGGCTCCTCCCTACCCCAAACCCTGCCCTCCCCAGTCGCTGCCCCTCAAATCTACATGTATTTCCCCACCCAAAGTTGGCAACCCTATAACTGGCTACAGAACCGCTTTCCAGACCCTTGGAACCTAGAAAACATGGGATAGGAGGAGGTGCTTTTCTACCTTAGCTGCCACTGCATAGGCCCAAATCAACATAAGCCAAGCTCCAGGCAACCCCTGGAGATCTCCAGCTATTACAACTAATCTCCAGATGATCAAGATCAGTTCTCCTGGAGAAAATGGCTGCTTTGGGCAGTGCTATGGTACTGGGATACAATCTCAAAAATGACAGAATGATTTTGGTCCGATTCCACGGCAAACCATTCAACATCACAGTAATCCAAGTCTATGCCCCAACCACTGATGCAGAAGAGGCTGAAGTGGACTGGTTCTATGAAGACCTACAACACCTCCTAGAACTAACACCAAAAAATGATGTCCTCATCATCATAGGGGACTGGAATGCTGAAATAGGAAGTCAAAAGGTAACCGGAATAACAGACAAGTTTGGCCTTGGAGAACAAAATGAAGCAGGGCAAGGGTTAACAGAGTTTTGTCAAGAGAACACACTGGTCACAGCACAAGCGTTAATGGTAGGAAGCTGATGTTGCAGACCCTTGTCTGTTACATGTATTGGTTGAACAAACAGCAGACATGAAAACTTTTTTTAGTTTTCAAATTTGCAGACATCTACAAGTTTTACTTTCTCAGCTGTGTATATGATGTTCTACCCTTGGAGTAGAGAGAGCTTTGTACAGATGGACGGATGCCCAGAAACATCTCTGAACAAGTTGATCTAATAGTTCATAGTTTTGATGCATATATTTCCAGGGGCCATTTCATAGAAAAAGATGTGCAGAAGTTTATTAGCACAACTCATTAGCAGAACCACACACCCCGACATCACCAGAAGTGTGTCAGAAGGCAACACCCACCGCTCAGGCTCCACTGGACTGTTTTGGATTGCTAGCTATTGGGGGGGGGACATGCAGATCTGTCCTCACAGAGAGGGAGAGCTTGTACCTGAATAAACCTTCGCCTTAAAAGTGCCACTGGACTGTTTTGGACCGGGGGGTGGGTGGGGCTCTGCAAGTTACCTGGCTGCTTCTTGCTCTGACTGAGGGCTGCTGGGAACAAGGGGGTGGAGCTTGTTGCATGTGCCCACCTCCTGGGCTCTTTACTGCCGGAGCTCCGCTCCTGTGTGCTCCTGCAGGAAATGACCCCTGTATATTTCTATGGGAAAATTCTTAACAAGCTCAGGAAAGTGCTCACCTTATATCATGAGAAGTGACAAATTGGAAAATTGTGGTATGGTCATGTGGTTTTCATGTCATTGGGCCTGTATAAGATAGGCACACCCAAAATACCTCAGAATCTCTCAGATGTGGGTTGCATGAGACTAATCTTTCTGAAAGCACTTTGATGAGAATCTCAAAAACTGTATTTTATCTTTTAATCTTTAGATAGATAGGATAAGGGATGATATGTATGTACTTCTCTTTCTGATTTCATTTACATATGCAAGTATATTTTGTATCATTGTGATCCTTTCATATTTATTCATTTCAAGAAGGATTAGACTGATTTTAAATAAAAATCTTAAAAGATAGACATGAGTGAGCTTTGGCTGGTATTCAAGGTTTTCACTTGACACCTGGAAATAAATTAACTTCTGACTTCTCTTTAGTCAGAGGGCTGTTGTAATCTATACAGATTGGGCATTGAAGAAAACAGCCATCTCGATATAGTCCTGTGATTTAGTGGTTAATATGTTGCTTTGGAAGACACAAAGACACCCTTCATTTCCGTGTAGGGTTGCCATCCTCCAGGTAGCACCGGAGACCTTTTGCTATTTCAACTGATTTCCAGGCAACCAAGATCAGTTCCCTTGGAGAAAATGGCTGCTTTGGAGGGTGAACTCATTATACTGTGCAGAGGTCTCTTCCCTCCCCAAATCCCACCTTCCCCAGGCTACACTGCCCACATTTCCAGATATTTCCCAATCCAGAGCTGACAGCCCTGTTTCCATGTGCCTGTTTTAAAAGGAATGCTTCTTTTATGGTGGTGGTGGTCACCCATTACACTGGAATTCATAATCCCCTTCACCACTGCCTGGGAGAGTGGAGTGGCTGTCATACGTCCACTGACACGAACACTGTCATTCCAAAAGAGAAAGGGACAGAAAGAATCTATGAAGGCACCCTCTGTATTCACCACATGGTATATGGGGTCTGTAGGAGACCAGGGTGCCTGAATGACTCCAGGTCCAACAGAACCATATTACATATTGCTTTCTGATGCTATGTTAAGACTACTTATAGGGCACCTGGGGCCGGGGGAAGAAAGAGGGCCATGATGGAAAAATAAACCAGCTCTTTCTGGTACTTCTCACCAGTGGTACAGGGGAAATTGGAAATGCATGCAACATATGTCCCAGGAGAAAGTTAAAAAGGAAAAATTGAAAAGGACAGGGAGATGACTCTGAGAAGCATCCGTGTCTAATTCCTAGATAGTCCATTATTCCACACAGACACTCAAGCTTAACAGTTGTCATCAAGACTTCTCCACCAACCCCATAAACATTCTAGACATGATTTTGATTCCTTAGCCTCCATAGGTGGACCATCCTAATAGGTCTATCACCTATACAAGGGAATGATAGAAAGCTGAACCATACCTTCAGCAAACAATGATCAGTCCAAAGGTCAAATCTTCACCCCCTCTATCAGACCACCAACTACCAGCTTGGTACAGAAAGGTCAGCGTATATCCTTTTACTATCTGTTGGGCCCATCACAATGATGGTGGCTATAAAGGGCTGAGCTTGATCCAGCAAGGCAATCTGAGCATGAACATTTAAGAACTCGTCACTGAAATTACTATCTGTTGGGCCCATCACAATGATGTGTGGCTATAAAGTGCTGAGTTTGATCCAGCAAGGCAAGCTGAGCATGAACATTTAAGAACTCATCGCTGAAGTCCAACTCCAACAACAGGTCCAAGATTATCTCTTTCATCTGAGTCAGAGTACCTACTAGCCAGCTTTGATTATATGCAAGCAGAAGCCCTAACCTGCCCTGAGACCTCAACAAAAGCAGTCTGTTTGCACCAGGTATCTGATAGCAGAGAAATACTTTCAGAGAAGCATCTATACCCCACCCCATAGCTCAATCTAGGTTTGATGAAGGAATTTATACTGAATTGGTGCTGGGCTAGAATAATGTCAGCAGAGTAATCCAGCTGTATTTTGGTCAAGAAAGCCATGTCTGCATGTTCTTCAAATAGATTATGAATTGCAGAAATCTCATTTTTCACAGGTTTGATATTCCATATCACCAAAGTCAACATGGAGGAAATAAGAGCTTCTCCACCAAAATCTTTCAAGATGGAAAATAGATTCAACAGATGATAACTACCTTCATGTCTGCCCACTTGTTTTCTCATACTAGCAGCCATTTGACTGTCATATCTCCCATGCCCATGCAGCATCCTTATATCAAAGGACTCAGTACACATGCCAAAGGTAAACAAGGTATCTGGTTCCCTACTAAACCAGTCTCCCCAAGCTACCAACCACCATGCCAATCCACTGTCTGACTAGGCGAAAGAATTCCATCAAAGAAGCAGAATCACATGCTGGAAAAACACACCAGGTATGAAACCTCTAGTGTCTCCTTCTGGCACCACCCCTGGTGGCAATGTTATGGCAGGGGTGGGGAGAAATGGCTGAAAATGGCTGGCTTGTGGCCATTGACTGCATGAGCGGCTGAATCTGTTTCTGGCAGAACACAAAATAAATATTCCCTAGATGATGTTCCCTGGACTGGAAGGGATCTACCCGTCTATCCCGTTTGGGTGGGAGGAAAGCAAGGCAAGCAAGGAATCTGAAATCCTTTATTTGGAAATGGCAGAGTTTAAACCCAGGACCTTTTGCATGCAAAGTATGATGCTTCTACTGAACAACAACCTGTCCCAAAAATATCAAATCTATGGAAGTTTTGAATGTGTTTGGTGGTGTTGGGGAGTGAAATATATACAATAATGTATTACTTTAAAACTCGTTTTACTGCTTTAATAGCCCTTTCAGTCATGACAATTTTGGTGCTCAAACTGTGCATAAGGAGAGAGTGTATTCAACAGAATCCTTCCACTGTTCACAGCCACCATTTTGTGTGAACAGAGCAATGTATATATTTTGTACCCTCAATACATATGTCTTAGCACATACCAAAGCTGGAAGATATGTATGTTGCTCTCATTATACAAATGGTGACCATGCTTATCTGAAGGATTGCAAGTAGAGCAATCTCCTCTACATGTGGTACAAACACCAAAATGGTAACAAGTGAAAATAAGTGAAAACAGCTTGTCTACTTAAAAATCTTCATACCACACGTTTTCAGTGACCAATACCTTGTCTTTAAAAATCATTACAGTCATTACAAAAGAGAAAATATCTCATAGGAGGCTTTTTCTTTTCTGAGCACCACAGATTCTCTGTTTTCTCCATGAAAGAACAAGTCCAGGAGGGGATTTTTTTCTCCCCTAATGTTCTGGAGTTTTTTTCCCCAGACCTTAACATCTCCCACCCTTCCCTATGGGTCTGCTAGTTATAAGAACAGTCCTGAGCTTTGACTTGCAAAGCTTATACCCCCAAATCTTGTTGGCTTGGTTTCTGAGGTGCTACTGGTTTCATATCTAGCTGTTTCCCTATTTGTATTTTGCTTTTACTGGCTGTCTAACTTCACTGTGTGACCCCAAGTGCTAGTATTGTGTGTCTGAGGGAGAGAGAGAAAGAGAGATGTTATTTCCTCTGCTCCATCTATAATTTCATATGCCTCAGAAGATGTCCAGCCTCCTGTGGCCTCAGAAAGTATCCAAGGCCATACTGGACAATCGAGGAGGGGATGTTGGGGGTGAATTGGTAGAAATGATTGAATATGAAACCATTCATTTAATTTAAATATCATCAGTCATTAAGGTGTGAAACTTGTTTGGATGAACGCTGCTGAACTCTAAAGCATCCTCTTGGTCTGAGGGGAGTGCTAGTGATTCTCTTTATCTGTGCAATGCGTAATTAAATAACATGGTAGGGAACAAGAATCACAGCAGTGCAACACAGAGAAAGAAAAGAATGCAAGAGAGAGAGGACAAAAGTTCAGAGCTTGAAATAGGATAGTAAGAAACCTCTCATAATTCAAATATATTTATTTAGACCATTTATCTTGCCTTCTTCCAGCACAAATTATACTGATACAATATGATATATTGCAAACAACCTCAAGTTAAACTATACTTGTTGGGGCAGGGAGTAATGGAGTGACCATATTATTACTGTGTTTAAATTTGATCAGTTTTCCAGATCTTCATCTTAGAATTGGTGATGGAAAGTGCTATCAAGTCACAGCTGACTTATGGTGACCCCATAGGGTTTTCAAGGCAAGAGACGTTCAGTGGTGGTTTGCCATTGCCTGTCTCTGTGAGCGATCCTGGACTTCCTTGGTAGTCTCCCATCCAAATACTAACCACGGCTGACCCTGCCCTGCTTAGCTTCTGAGACCTGATGAAATTGAGCTAGCCTGGGCCATCCATGTCAGGTTAGTGTTAGAAAAGAGTAAGAGTCCAGTAGCATCTTAAAAACTAACACAATTTGTGGTAGAGTATGAGCTTCCGTGTGTCACTTCTCACTTCTTCAGATACAGCTGCTTTTCTAACGCGACAGACAGACTAACATGGCTACCCATCTTCATCTATCAATAAGGTTAGCATTAGAAAATCCTATAATAATAATTTGGTCTTCAAGTTCCACATGAAATTCTCTTTTGTGAATTTTAATATAGAACAGTCCTTTGAAATTGCTGAATATTTGGATTTGGCATCTGATGATATTTGATGTCAGTATTTAATATTTTGCAGTGTGATTCTTAGTATGGACTGGTACTTAGTAGTGGGTACGCAAAGCTGGTATTTTACAACATTTGGGTTATGACATGTGACAGACTGCACTTAAAAAAAAAAAAAGCATAGAAGTGCTGTACAAACAGATAAAGGACTGTGAAGGGTTAATTCCTCACAGAGCCTGAGAGCCTTGAGTGACAGGAATCTGACTGGTTAGCATCAGTTGAGCAGAGAAAGACTTCTAAATTGGATGCTGAGGAGAATTCAGTCTGGATTTAGCCCTGACTGAGAGCACCTTAACACAGACAGAAGAAGTGAGGGAGGGAGGCAAGAGGAGTGAGTAGTTAGAAGAAGACTCCAATTCAAGCCAGAAAAGGGGATAGATCTTCTAGAGAGAAGAAGAAAATTCCGTACCCAGTTACAGGAAGATAGTTCTGGTGTGTTTAGAGAAGGGGTTTGGGTCAGTGCTCAAAGAAAGTGTACTGAAGTGTTTGGAAAACACCAGAGCAAAAGCGTCTCATCTTAAAAAACCTAAGTCACTGGGAAAAGCTTATGAAACTCTCAATAGCTTGAACCATATGACCTATAGTCTGTGCATATACTGATTTACTTCTGAGTTCTATATTGAGTTAACTTCAGCAATTTTACCCCTGATTTCACCTGACCTTTCCCCTCTATGTTGAATAAAATATTTGGTTAATTTGGAATTTCATAATGCCTTGAGTGCCATTTAAGTTAAAGGGGGCTCCCAACCCTTCCCTCAGGTTTTGGGGCTGAGTCAACATCCAAAATATCATGCGGTGATATGGAACAGCGATGGTGGATGCTCTTCCCACGACAGGGAAGGGCAGTTCGCACACCAGTGGCCTGGAGGGGTGCCACCTCAAGTGACACCCCCGAGGAGCCAGGGGGCTTTTGAGGGGTAGCCTCTTTGATGGCATAATGCAGGAGAATTGAGGCTCCCCTCCGCCCTGACGGTCCAGTTGCTGAGTGGCCTTCGGGCATAAGCTGGACTGACCGAGACAAGCACCAGAGATCGAGCGGAATGGCGTAAAACTGAGTATGGTCAGAGAAACTGACCAACAATGAACGTGAGTGCTGAATAAAACGGAGTAGTTTGGAAAGCGGTTCCCCCCCCCCCCACGGTTGAAAACAATGAGTGCAAAGAGGGTTCCCTCTTGTGTGAATGAGCGGCTAACGCACACGAAGGGGGAGAGGGGAGGAAGTAAACCGAAAGTGTTTTGAGAGACTTATCTGAATCGCGAAGTTGTTTGGCGAGTTTTCCGAGTTCTGTGGAAGCGGTAGAAACTGTAAATAAAATGGGAAGATGGTAGCCCAGCAGAGAAAGTTTAAAACGAAGCCAGGCAGTCAGAGTCCAAGACCAAAAGAGGGAGCAGATGTCCTCAAACTCCTGGCGGATATGCAGCAACTCGATGGTATTAACCAGCAATTGACCGTGATGAATAAAAACTTTGCAGCACAGCAGCTTCAGCTGAATGAAACAGAGAAAAAAGTGGAGCAGGCAAACGAGAAAATTAAAGAGATAGACACCACAAGCAAGAAGTTGAAGAAAAGGTTGGGAGATGTGGAAACGAAGCAGAATTGCCAAGAGAATCGAATTTTGCAGCTACAGATGGAAAAAGCTAACATGATTCTCAGGTTTCAGGGGGTTCCTGAAATGGATCGGCAAGACTTGAAGAGGGTGCTTGGAGAGATCATTGCTCCAGTAGTAGGTTTAACAGGGGATGAACTGGTAAATGAAATGGAGTCAGTCTATAGGGCATACTCCAATTACATTAAAAAAAATAACCTACCTGGAGAAATAGTGGTTAGGTTCTTAAGAAGACAAACCAGAGATGCCATTTTAAAAGCAACTTCAGCAACTCAACTGAAAATGGGAAATGTAACCATCAAAACCTTAAAGGACATTCCATTTGAAATTGGACAAAAGAGGAAAAATTATAAGGACTTGATTTCCTTTCTTCAAACTAATGGGATATCGTACAGTTGGGCGGTTCCGGAGGGTGTCATCTTTAAGATCAACAATAGAAGAGAGAAGA
>NW_015172595.1:128818-129344 GCF_001447785.1 Gekko japonicus | reverse complement strand
TGCCAGAGTGGTATACGATTTTAGAGACAGAAAGCCGAAGTAAAGGCAGAAGGACTTGGAAAATGGCCTTTTGAAGCAAAGAATAAGAAGATGATCAGAGACTTCTCTCATAACAACTAACAAAATAACATATAAATAGCGAATAGTTATAAACAAGAACTCTAAAAGTATAGTGTGATACTAAAACTAATTGTACTAACATTTTTACTAACAGTGAAAAGATCTCCTCCTATTGGGGATTTAGTTTAGTGTGGTTTGCTTTCCTTTATCCTTAGTTGTAGTCCCTTCCCTAATATTTCTTTGTAGTTTTTGTAGTATTTGCAAAATAAAAAAACATGCCTCCAGGGATTTAAAATATATATATATCTATCATATGGTGATGGGGTAGGACAGGACAGGAAAGAAGAAAACAGATAACTAGGGTGGCTCAGTCACAAAGGAAAATAAAAACAGAGGGAAAATCTTGCCTCTGAGGGAGGGAAGTGGACTGGGGTATCATATTAGCAGTAGCTATGCAAAACTGTTT
>NW_015172595.1:124523-128793 GCF_001447785.1 Gekko japonicus | reverse complement strand
TCCACCAGTCATGGTAGGACATGCTAACAATGCTGCCACGACAAGCAGACAGGAAAGCAGTCACCCAGCATATGCTGATGCGACACCTTCCTGACTTCAGCACTGTACTGCTGATATGCAGAACAGAACAAACGTAGGAACAATGAGATCACAGCACACTCTACTGAATGGAGGGCTGTGGTGTGAGCAGGAGCAGCCCTGGAATGAATGCATGAGGGAATCCTACAGATGTGGTTTGAGTCTCCTCCTGCAGCCATGTTTTCTTTTGCCCAGGTGGCAGCGTGTGCCCACACACACTCACAAAGGGAAACATGGCTACTCCAGCCATGAAACACATAATCCTCTGACATCATCTGGCAGAGATGGCCCCTACAGAAAGCCCAATGCTCTATAGTTGGCTCAGTTTTGGGGAAGGTGTGTCAGGTAGGGCCAGAGAAAGAGTCAGGAGGGCCATATGGTTGAGCCTTTATCTCATAGGTAAACACTTTGGGGACATTTTGGTGAAAATGAAATATTATGATTAAAATATATTTATTTTATTTTTATTTATAACATTTACATCCTGCCTTTCTGCCTTTGCAAGGGACACCAATGCTGTTAACAATTTAGAACCATTAGAATAAACTCGTCTCACACACACTTCATTCAACCAAATTAAAAATGGACTTAAAACATATAGAAAGACAGCTAGGAGCCTGAAAAGCTGGAAGGGGCCCAGACAGGTGCCCAGGAGTGCTAGGCAAGGAGAAGCAGACACTGGGGCAGCAACAAGAGAACATACAACAACACAGTCATAGAACAGAGTTCTGACAGGCTCTTCATAGCGCACTACCCAGCAGCATCTAGACACATCATAAGAGGCAACTAAGGCAGTGCCGACTCTGGCTTGGAAAATCCCTGGAGACTTGGGGAGCAGTGCCCGAGGAGAGAAGGAAGCTCAGCAGAGAGGTGGTGCCATAGAATCTACCTTTCAAAGTTGCCATTTTTGCCAACAGAACTGGTCTCTGCAGTCTAGTTGTAACCCCAAGAGAACTTCTGATTCCATCTTGAGATTTGTAACTCTAGCCAGTTCAGATCCTGACATGCTGGTATTCATGTCTGATGGACGACCATGTATTTTATTTTATTTTGAATTTCTGATAAAATCAAAAAAATCCAGAATTTAAAATACCCATATTTCAATTTTTTGGTGACAAACAGCTTACATTCAAAATTTAACTTCCATATGATGCTTCATTTTCAAAACTTGGAAAAATGCAAATATTTATGTTGGTTTCCGCTCTGGAAGGCTGGTGTAAAAAGAAACAATGGTGGAAGGAAGGGAGGAAAGGTATAAAAAGAAGTGGAATCAATAAGAGGGAGAAACATGTAGAAGAAATAAGAACCCTGTCAAAGACTGAAATCATGGGGAAGTAAAAAGAGAGAGAGAGAGGAAGAGAACAGAAAACAGATTCATTCAAAAAGAAAAGCACTGAAAAAGGGAGAAATGGCAAAGTTGAATGAACAGACAGTCATAGGTAGTGATGCATTCCACATCTTTAACCTATCTTGTTTGCCACAGCTCTAGCAAGGAAGGGACAAACTTGGTGGGTTTTTTGCTACATTTCTCATTCTTGGAGTTGGGACAGCGTTAGCATTTAGGTTTATGCTGATGACACATCTTTCCACTTGGGCGACTAGGCGGATTCCCTCTCTAAATCACTCCAACGTGATTTTAATAGCTGGCAGAGGTGGCTTTTGGATAATAAATTGATACTCAACCTTAAAGAGACACAGGCTGTGTCCTATGGAACAGATGGCAAATTAAAAAGAATGGAAGCTTGCATCTTCAGTTATCTAAGCGGTGAGTCGGGAAGTTCTCACTCGTTATATTAGGTACTTCATATTTACGCTGGAAACCATGCATCTTTGTGCCTAGCTGGATCATGCATTTTAATTATACTTATGATATCAAGTGTGAGCTGATTAGAGAGTTGGGAAAATAGGAAGATGGATTAAATTTATTTATTAGCATTTGTTTTATAAATTAAATGATTTTTAAACTATTATAAATATTTGTTCTTTTATCAGTAACCAAAATTGATATATTCTTATTTCTTAAATTCTGATTTGGTTTGAAGATATCCTAAGAAGAGTATTTGAAATGAAGACCATTTGGCCATCAGTGGATGGATATAAGGACAAGTTAATTTTCCTTTTCCTTTCTTGTCTTAAAAGGGTGTTCTCCATCGAGTATCACTTCTCCATAATTTTGATTTATCTAGGAGACTAATTCTTAACTGGAACATGTACAGTCTACTTCTGCTTTTAATTCATTCACAGCTTTCCTCTCCTGTACATGGATTTATTTATTTATTCATTCATTTTTATTTACTAGGCCGCCCTTCCCTACAGGTAGGGCTCAGGGCGGCTTGCAACAATATTATATAGTCACATACAACTACATTAAAAACAGTCCAATAAATAACAATAAATAAAAACAGTATATATACAATACTTAAGATGGCGGAAAATCCTAACTCCCTGGCCTCCCTAGGGGGAGGGGCTATGAGGAATGAGAAACCACATAAGAGTGCCAGAAGTCCTGGTGCTGTCCTCAGCCAAAAGCCTGGCGGAACATCTCTTCCTTACATGCCCTGTGGAAAGGTAACAGCTCCCACAAGGCATGAATGTCTTCCGGCAGAGCGTTCCACCAGGCAGGGTTCAGGGCTGAGAAGGCCCTGGCCCTGGTCGAGGACAGGCGGACCTCTCTCGGGCTGGGAACCACCAGCAAGTCCTTATTTCCTGAGCGTAATGCCCTTCCAGGGGCATACTGGGAGAGGCGGTCCCGAAGATATGTAGGTCCCTGACTGCTAAGGGCCTTAAAGGTCAAAACCAGAACCTTGAACCTGATCCAGTGCTCCACTGGGAGCCAGTGCAGCTTACGCAGCACTGGTTGAATATGTGCTGTGCAAGGGGTCCCTGTAGGGACCTGTGCAGCTGCATTTTGGATCAGATGAAGCTTCCGGGTCAGGTGCAGGAGCAGGCCTGTGTAGAGTGAATTACAGTAATCCAGCCTGGAGGTGACCGTTGCATGGATTACTGTGGCTAGATCAGGCCAAGACAGGTAGGGAGTCAGTGAAGTTGAGAAAATGCCAGGTTGACAACCTTCACAACCTGGGCTTCCATAGATAAGGAGGAATCCAATGTCACACCCAGGCTCCTGACGGTCTGTGCCGGTGATAGAGGCACACCCTCAAGAGTTGGGAGCTGACAACCCAATCGAGGCTTCCCCCCACCCAGCCATAGAACCTCTGTCTTTCCTGTTCTCATGTGCATGGATGTGATTGCATCAAGATTTTGGGAAGGCGTGCAGTGATTTACTGATGCACACATTGTCCTGCAATATTATATTTTAAAGTCCGTTATCAGTATGTGCACACTGGTAATGCAGAAAAAGGAAAATTGCACATGTAGAAGGCTCTGCACAAAATATGGGAATTAAAAAATTACAACAGTGGAGGATACCTAATCTATCAGTTCCAATTAGGTCTCTAAATAATTCCAAAACCTGAAGATAAATTTGGAACGGGATAATTTCAGGGGCTTCCCATTTCTAACTGAATAAATGCAGTTTTCCTGGCTGGCAGAATTAAGAAGAGCCCCCTCCCCCCAATATCAGAGTAGCAACAGGAAGAGAATGAGGTACCCTACCGATCCCAGTCCTTCCCTTCCTGCTGCCTCTGTTGATGGTATTCTGTTCCCAGATTCCAGTGCAACAAAACAGCACCAGCAGGCCAGTAGAGATCCACACAGAGGCAAACCCAGAGCTAAGAATTCTTCCTCTGGTGACACAGGACACATGAGAATTTGTGAAAGAAAAAGAAAGAATCTGACTTGAATTCCTTTTGAAGAATGGGATTCTGACTCACAGTGCAGGGACACATGCAGAAAGGGTACAATTCCTATCTCATTTTCTGATTATTTTTTTAAAAAAACAGATTATAATTATTTGGGCAGTTTGGGATTTCTCCCTTCAGCTGCAGACACTTGTGGTGGTATTTGGATCACAATAGATGGGGGATGGGGATGGAGTAAGACAGGGCAGTACATTTAGAAAGTGAGCCTGAGTTCAAAAACTTTGGGAAATGCTACTTTACTGAGGACCAATCAAAAGAATGCAAAACAGTGCACAATTTTAAAAGACCACCAGAACACTTCAATAGGCTGGATGTTAAAAAACAAAAAGAGGTGTGGGGTATGAAGAAAAAAGATGCCTCAGGAATGGAGC
>NW_015172595.1:89441-124500 GCF_001447785.1 Gekko japonicus | reverse complement strand
GATTTGAGATGATGCTGGTTGTCAGTTTGCCTACTGTAAGGAAGCTCCCCTGTGAGGGAGTAGCACATTTCTATAGGGGGGAAAAAAGTCATAGCACTGGAACATTAACTAGCTTTTAGGAGGAAAATATCTCTCTCTCTACAAGAGCATATCCTCAGGACAACTTAAAAGATGGACAAAACTTTGGGAAGCTGTGGTTTTTGGAACCCAAGTCTGATTCATCCACATTATAGGTAAGCCCAGCTTTCTCCCTCAACAACCTTTCTCCCTCAGAAATGTTCTGCTAAGGGACCTGAGAAGTGCCCCCAACTTTAACAGCACATATGGAGAAACAGCTGGCTAAATAATGAGTCTCCAGATTTTGGGAGAATTACATACTTCCACTCAGTTCTGCACACTGAAAGTTAACTTAGAGGAACCAGCCACACTGGATGATGTAGATGACGTGGTGGCTTCCACCCATTTGTATATCATCTGACTGTCTGCATCAGGATATAAAGCACAACACCTGCTGAGAAATTAAACAACAGAAAACATTTTGCACAAGAGTGGGACAAGGGGACTGGTGAGACTCCACTGCCTTCTCTATTCATTGTTGGCCGAGTGCTGTCCCCAAGCGAGGGCTACAATCCTAAGAACACTTTCCTCAGGGTAAGCTCCACTGAACATACTGAGTAGAACCATTTAGGCTTGCTCCCTAATTCATGGGCTCTCTTTTTGTCAAATTATCACCCACTTGCCATTTTCTCTTCTGTCTTAGCTCTTTCTTGTGCTGGAATTTGGTTACCACAGACATAAGTAAATGCATAGCTTATTTGCATATTATTTGAATGGAAGAGGCGGATATATGAAGATGCTGCTGTTAATTTGATTAAACTGTTTTTTTCCCCTCCGCGAACCACTGACTACATTTGCACAGAGAGGAAGAGAGAACAACTTCTGATTCTTGGTATCACATCAAATTTAGATGGGAAAACTTTTGTTAATTTTTTTTAAAGAACTGTCAGACAATTCAGAACAGACTTACAGGCAGGAAGGGATCTAGGTCAGCCATCTGCCGCAAGGAGGGACCATCCACCCACCAGCACTAGTATTTCTAGCAAACATCCTTAAAGAGGTCTGTGATGTAAGGAAGTTTCTTTCCATACTTGCTGGGTGATAACTGAGGACTGAACACATTTATTCTCCCCCTCCTTCCCCCCTGTGCCAAACTGGGAAACTTCTGAACTGACCTTATTTTCCCATATCCTCAACTCACAGAGCCAATTTCAGATTCAGGCCGTCTGAAGTAACAAAACACTACCCCATCAAATATATTTATTGCACTCCTTTTCTAATCTTCCATCAGTAAGCTCAAAGCAGTTCATTTGCAGGCAATCTTCCACAGTGGACTGTGTGAGGCTGGCATAGCTTTAGGCACAACACTCATTCCCTTTGAATCCTCTGCTCACGGGTAGAACTGCCACCATCTGGGGGTAAGGGGTGGGGAGAGCTCAACTTGTTGTGGTCCTGATTCACTGCCCCAGAACCATTGTGAATTTCAGTGGCCATTGTCTGTGAGTGACAGAGAAAGTCCCTTTTCTGCCAAAGAAGGAGAACTGGGAAGGGTCCTCATCTCTGTAGCAAGACATCTACCTCTCCTTCCTCAATCTTTCCTGTGGAGCGGCTTAGCCAACTAGAATTCACTCAGCTCTGGAATCCAATTTTTAATAAGTGTATTCCAGGCACACACAAGACATAGACAAATGAGGGGAATTAGGGAAGGGAAATACAAAACTGAGAAATGAAAATAGGAGTGCAGTTTCTAGCTAACTCAAAACTCACAAGGGTATTCCAGTCTTCATGCCTTCACTTAAGGCAGGCAAAGCACTACAAGGTGAAAGTTGACAAGGACCTCCTTCTTGCTACTCCTTAGTTTAGGGATTAAAGAGGAGGTTTGTCTTTCTCCAGGCAGAAAGCGAGGGGTGTATCTTCTTTAAAAAGGTCAAAGCCACTAATTTGTTTCCCTAGGAACATGTGACTATTGCTCTTGATGCTTTTGGAGATGTGTGCAGAGCTCCAGCTGGAGTGCAGAGGATGGACAGCAAGGACCTCCAGGGCTGTGGGTATCAAAGGGGGGGGGGGCGAAGAAAATCTCGATACAATTGTATTCATTAAAAAATCCAGAGTGCTTTTTTGCAGTGTTTAAAAATGTGTGTATCAGCAATGCACAAAATAGGCACACACAGATAGAACCCAAAGCTCCAGAAAACCATATTTCACACTGTGCTCTGGATAGCATTTGGCTCTTCCTAATCCATAAATATCACTTTAGAATCAAGACCGGGTAGTTCAGAATTCCAAAACCCAGGGAGTGATTCAGGTGGCAAATGTGAAAGCATCCCAAGCTGGAAGGCCCCTGCAGTCTCATTCTCCCAGGTCATGAGGAGGGCTGCCTGCAACTGCTTTTCTCTTTACCTACCAGGAGATGAACCCTGCCGTTCTAAGCAGAGTGATACCCTTCTGAGCCCATTGACTTCAATGGATGTGAAAGGATGTAACTCTGCTTAAGATTATGCTGATAGTGAGTTAATCCGTAGGTACTGTGCATGCCACATTAAGCTCTGAATATGACTTAGTATTTTAGTATATTATTATATGTTTGTTTTAATTAAATTTATATTAGTATATGCTAGTTGTTTGTGGGGGATAAGAGAAAACCAGCAGATAGACAGACAGACAGCAGAGATTCACTTGTTTATATTGTCGGCTTCTATCCCACCTCTCCAGATGCTCCAGGCAGCTTATAGCTTCATAAAACATAACAACAATAAAGCCATAAAACACCAGCCAATCCAATTAAAACTTTAAAACAGCCATCATCGAGAAGCATTACAAAAAAATCCAGCAGCATCAGTGAAACCTATAAAAACACTCAAACAGCCTCAACTCATACACTTCCAAACAAAAGTCTTGCACTGCCATCAAAAAGCTGGAAGGGAGGTGCATCGCTACACCTCCTTAGGAAAATAGCAGAAAAGGGCCTGCTTTGCCTGACAGTATTCTATTTTTTCCCCCACTGTGGGGACTTAACAGCAGTATTGGGTCTCTCAGCAGATCTGAATGGGTAAGAAGGTTCACATGGACAATTATCTTAAATATGCAATTCCCAAGCAGTGGGGAATGTTGGGGTTCAAAAACACCCAGCATCCTGAATTTGAATCAGCAGTCAGTGTAGCTATTGCAGTGCGGATTCTTGCCCTTCCCCACATTTACCTCTGTCATCAGAAGCGATCTTCACTAACTACAGTGTTGGTGCCAGTGTTCAGGAATGGGAAGCTTGTGCCCTGACCTGGATAGCCCAGGCAAGCCCAATCTTGTCAGGTCTCAGAAGCTAAGCAGGGTCGCTGACCCTGGCAAGTACTTGGAAGGGCGACCTCCAAGGAATACCAGGGTCGGGATGCAGAGGTAGGTAATATCAAAGCCATCTCTCTGAAATGTCCTAGCCCCAATAGGGGTCGCCAGAAGTCACCATGAGTTCCAGGTTGCAAGCACATACGCACACACGTACACCCCCAAAATACCATTATTATTATTTTTTTAAATTGGGAAGCTCATAATCATGATTTTATCAGACTGTTTTCCTCTCCCCACAAACTGAGCCCAAACTACAACATAGCCACCAGTACAATAAAACAAGCTTCCCTACCACCACATTGTCTCCATTTCCTTCTCACCTACCCCACAGAGGCAATGGCGAGGAGGGCACTGTGTGTGCCTGCCATTCTCTCCTGTAGGGCAGCTTGAACAAAGCTGAATCCTTCATATGGATGTCACGTATCCTGTAAATTATATATCACAGGACTCCTTGCACATGACATTCAGGTTGAGGAGGCTTGATTAATATCTCAAAAACAGGAAAGGTGGTCCCAAAAAACAGATTGCATCAAACACCCCTCCTCCTCACCCAGTTAATTCTCCTCCATTCACTATTCAGAAAATTCACAGAACATGTTATCAACCACCTTCAAATTATGGAAAGAAAAAATCTTTGGGTTTTGATTTGACTCAAGGATTCTGCCCCTAAGTATACCTTGGCTTGAATGATACCCTGGAGTGTGGTGCCTGAGTGGCATGCTGAAAATGCAGTGTATTAATTGTGTTTTACTGGAGAAGTATTCTATATTATGTAAAAACTATATAGATGGGTGGGTAGGTAGGTAGGTAGATACAAAATGACTTATATGATAGATGATAGATACAAAATGACTTAGAATTTAAATATGACCAGTGTATCTAATTTTGTGAATGTGAGACGAGGCAGGCATATAAAAGACAAATTTACAGAGGATTAAGAATTATATATTTAGTACTAGAATGTTAACTTCAATGATCAAATAATTTACATTGCTTTTTCTTTATCTGATCTTCCACTATTTACTCCTTTACTCTTTGAGATGGAGACTCTTTTTAATGTTGTTAAGGTTGGCTAATATTTTAATCCTCTCCTAAGTAAATGACAGGGCCCTTTTATTAAAAATTACCATGGAGATAAAAACTAATCAAATGTTATTTTAAAATCTGACAACAGAGGAGCCCTGCCCAGAAAAAAGAAAGAAAGAAAGAAAGAAAGAAAGAAAGAAAGAAAGAAAGAAAGAAAGAAAGAAAGAAAGACGTGTCGGCGCAGGCACGGCAGAGCCGGAAAATGGACGTTGGCCGGGGCTGTGGCGAACAAAAACCACGCACCAGGACAGGCCCGCCAGAAGAAACCACCGGACAGGAAGACCTACTCCAGGACACCAGAGTCTGAACGCCAACACCCGAAGACTGCCTGGAAGAAGGAGCCGAAAAAAACAGCAAGCCCTGCCACCTGGGTGCCAGTAGGCAGCCCCGTCCCCTGAAATATGTGGCCTTAGATAGGGAAATTGGAATTTGGAACTTGTGTGTAAACTGCTCAGAGACCCTTCGGGGTTGGAGCGGTATATGAATCGAATGTATAAATGAAAGAAAGAAAGAAAGAAAGAAAGAAAGAAAGAAAGAAAGAAAGAAAGAAAGAAAGAAAGAAAGAAAGAAAGAACCAGTAGATCCAGTCAGAAGAAGTCTGGGGCAGGGAGGGCAATCTAATTGGAAGAAGGGTCCTCAGGCTGGAGGAAGGCCTCAGACTTTGCTCAGTGGAGTGCAAGGGTAGGGATAAAATCCACCCCACCATCAAGAACAGATTGGATTTGGGCTGAAGAATGTGGAATGAGCCTAGAGATGGAAATACTGTAATGACATCCCCCCCTTCATTTTCCAGTTATGGAAATCCATCAACCTCTGCCTGATAGGTGGTACCAGCCCTCTTCCCAGGGAGGCCAGATCTACCCAGCTTTCAGTGGTTAGTCAGCATCATTCTTCCTTTAAACTTTGAAGGGCCACAGTGACCTATGGGTAGATATTGTTTCCTGAGCATAATGGCCTTTTAGATTCAGGTGGGTAGCCATGTTGGTCTTAAAGGTGCCACTGGACTCAAACTTTATAACAGCCTTTTTAAAGGGAAGGAGACTCCAATTAACAGCTCTTTTCCCACAGACAGCTTCCTATCTTTCCCACCCCGTTCCTGAGCCTGTCTAAAACCCAGGGCTTTTTAATTTTTTTAAAGAGCTGCTGGAACTCTCAAGAGGGAAATGAAGTTTTCAATCGGTATGCTGAAAACTCATGAACGTTTAAACATTTTTAAAAGAAATTTTGTCAAAGAGGTTCTGGAACTCTGTTCCAGCGTGTTCCTCCAGGAAAAAAGCCCTGCTAAAACCTGAAACATTCTCAAAATTCTGGGAGATATTTTTTTATTCGTTACTCATGGGGTTTTGAGAGTATTTGGGGTCATTTCAGATATCCTCAAGCCAACCTGAGACAGCTGATTTTGGCTTTAATTTCAGCTAAGATATACCCAAGTGTGCAGCTCTAGTCATTCACAAGCAATCCCCAACTGCATGGGAGATCATCATGGAAAAGCATCATGGAACAGTAGCTTCCAGGTAGTTGTAAGCGGTACCTGTTATTATTGCATACATTATTATTGTGGAGTTTGTTGCAGGGCAGACACCTGTTCCGGCAGCAGGCCTCAAACATCTTGACCCCCTTTCCCCTACTATCTGCTACGAGATTCAATGAGAGCAATTCTAAGCAGATATACTCAGAATCCTACTCAGGTCTATTCAATGGGGCTTACTCCCATAAAAGTGTAGGATTGCACTGTATGTTTATTAGTGGAGTCAAGTCCAGCCTATTCCTGGAATAATCTTTTCCATTGCCCCCCCCCCCCGTCAGAACTTTCCCCTGCTCTTACATCAAACTGTATTGACTAGGATCCAAACACCTAGCTGGCCCTTCTGTTTTCTTGGATAGGGGTGCTAAGATTTCTATTGCACTGCCTGCTTTTTCTATATACAGGAGAGAGGGTCTCTTTTGTTAGCATATGGGCATCGGGATTCATTAAAAGACGGGCACCACTGATTTTGTGTGACTTCTGGGTTGACTGTGTTTATTTCTAGCCACACTGATAGCAATACAGTCAGCTGAGACTTCCATGTAGCACAGATCCTGTACTTGTGTCTATGGGGTAGATAGAAATAATATGGCATTACCTAGGAAGAAGGGAATATGCATTGTTTAATATGGTCTAAAATGTAACAACACATGAAGTCTTTTGTTCCCTTCTGAGCACATTATTGTCAGAGTGGTAATAACAGCATAAAGCAGGTATAGTCCACATTAAACCTGGAATGGAGTACATTTGATGGCACCACAGGAGGGGATGTTGAGAATGGAATGTGTGAAGTGCAAACATGCTGAAGATGTTGGAATTTTCTTATTAACATGTTCTGCTTCCATCCATAACCATATCAAACTGATGGCTATTTATTTATTTTTAGAATCAAAGCACTTATTTTTGAGGCAAGTGTGTGAGGAATAAATTAGATCTGAAATATCACCTAATAGTAAAGTAGTACAAACCAGAACTCCATTTTAGTGATTTGGGTAAAGAGAAGTAAATGTTCCCTATTTTGTTTCCTTTTACAGTCATTTATATTTTTGTCATTGGTTTTAATTCTCTGCTGTTAGCTGTTGGATTTATAGATTCGAATTGTGCATCCACATTGCAGGGGTTTTCTTCATAATTTTATATGAGAGATCAGTTCTTTCAAGCACAGTTCTCTCAGAGCTCTCTCAGCCCCACCTATCTCACCCTTCTGTGGCAGTGCCCAAAGCCTTCTTCCTTCTCCCTTCTCTTCTTTCCACCTACAAGCCAAACTTTATCTTCCTTTCTGTCTTCAGCTTTCCCTCTTTCCATCCTTCGGCAGCCTATCCCTGGAAAAGCTCTGGCCAAGTTGTGAAGTGCCAGCTGAGCCCAGTTGTGCAGTGGGGACCCTGCAAGAACTTGCATGAGGTACCTCAGTTTCCTCTGTGTCTCCACGCTGTTTTCTCTTTCTCTGTTTCTGGCAGCCCCCACATACTCACTTTTCCCTGCTTCCTTCTCTCCTTTCCAGCCACCAATCAACCTACTTTTTTCTGCCTCCCCACCTTCCACTATATTGATTATTTGTTTACTTAATTTATATCCTACATTTTTCCACAATAGGGACCCAAAGCAACTTATATAACTCTCCTCTCTTCCAAATTATCCTCCAAGCAACTTTGTGAGTGTGTGATTGGCCCACAGTCACCCAGGAAACTTCTGCAGCACAGGGTGGATTCAAACCCGAGTCTCCTAGATCCTAGTCTAAAATTCTAACCACTACACCACACTGGCTTTCACGGTGTGGCCAGTGTTCAACAGTAGTACACAGTGGACTGGGTAAGTCATGTACTTCATGTGGTACTAAGTTGCCCAGTGGTTGCTGGCCACAATCAGTCTTCCCTCAAAAGGCAAAACAGACCTGGGGAGGGCTCTGACCTCTCCCCCTGACTTTTACTGGCAGAAACCAAAACATGAAGTCTGGCAATACTGTTGTGGTTGCCTAGCACTGAGGGTATAATTTTATTAAAGCCATAGAAGTTCGGGTGGGAAGTTAACTTGATTCTTTTTTTTAAGATTTCAGATTTTTTGGCAAACCTGGATTTTTTGGCAGTCCTCTATTGCCTAGCACTGAGGGTATAATTTTATTATAGCTATTGGAGTTCGGGGGGGGGGGGGTTAACTTGTTTCTTTTTTAAAGATTTCAGATTTTTTGGCAAACCTAGATTTTTTGGCAATCCTCTGGATTGTGGGATCATCTGTCTGTCTGTTTATTTCCCCCAGTCTCCGGCATTTAATATCCACAGGTCATAGGAATGCCAGCCTCCAGGTGGGATCTGGGGATCCCCTGGACTTACATCTCATCTCCAGACCAGAGAGATCGGTTCACCTGGAGAAAATGGATGCTTTGGAGGGTGGACTGTATGGCATTGTGCCCCACACTGAGGTGCCTGTCCTCCGTCCCTAAATCTCTAGGAGTTCCCCAACCTGGATCTGGAAACCCTACTCTTCATTCCCCACTGATGGTCAGGAGGGGACCTGACAACCCTATATGGCACCTTTTTGATTATTAGATTTATTGATTTGTAATACATTTACATACATGTAATGTGTGTGTGTGTGTGTGTGTGTGTATACCCACAAACATACACATACACACAATGCTAATTTATGAACATTTAAATAATTTTGGAAAAATTGTTCTTTTAATGACAAAAATCCAGTGTGAGGAAATGGAAAATGGAATTAAAATAAAGGATCACAAGTTCAGTTCATAAAGGGAAAGGTGGATCACAAGTTCAGTTCATAAATGGAAAGGTGAAAGAAATTAACAAACAAAAAGGAATTTGGGGCTGAAGCAGCAGGGATAAACAATTCAAAATCATGCTTACATCTAGATTGTATATTGAAATACACACATATATACTCATTATACATACACACATTACACTGGAACTGCAAAATACTGGCTGGTCTAAAGCAGTAGTTGGTTTCCAAAGCCATCTATTTCCAGTCAACAATGAGTTGGCTCAGTAATAAACCAGGCTGAAGACAGGACTCTGAGTGATATGGTACAATATAGCACATCCCTGTTGAAGCAATTAGGGCTAACACAATTCTGGCTAGCGAGGAGGTGCTGGTCATGATTGTAAATTAATATTTTCCAGTGGCTACCCATGTACTCAAGTGTCAGTATTGATCAAACTTACCTCTGCCCAATTAATGCTGATGGATTCAACAGCACCATACGCCTGCTCATCTGTTAGCCAATTAAGATAAGTCCTGGACTTGTCCTAATAGCTGTATTTATTGTCATCAGGAATATTGATATATTGCTGTGGTGTGTTACAGCCAATACTAACTCAAGCCATGATACTACTCTGGGATTCATCTCAGACATGATAAACCACAGTGGGGTGCATCCTATCCATTTCCACCACCCCCCTCACGACAATCTCACCCAGCCAGCATGCCTTTTCTTACAGACAACAGGGGTGCTTCCTCCTCTGGATGCAGTGGAGCACTTAAAGGAGAGGAAATCACCCATATTTCTAAATAGCATGCAAGACAACAGAACTGGGGAACAGAATATTGATACCTGACCTGAATTGATTTGCAAGCTGAATTGCTTAAGGCCTGATAAAAAAACCCCTATGGAGCTTGGACCATCAAAATCCACTTTAAAGGATAGTTCTCCCCATGGTAGGAATACCATTTACAAGGCTTTTAGCCCCTGAATGGGCCCCAATACAGGCACCAGTGACTAGATTCAGCATATATTTGAACTGATGTACAGAGCAAGAGATTTTAAAAATGTCGCGTTGAAAGGACCACTGTCATAGGGAATGCTTTTGATGGACCCCACATGGTGTATGTGCAACATTTTAATCAGCCCTTTAAAAAGTCAGGCATCCAAGAGAATTTAACCTACAGAACAGAACAACAGTATAGTGTGGATTTTGAAGGTCAACAAGAAATAAACCAGAAATCCCAGCAATGTTTTTTTTCCCCTTCCCTGACATCCAAGAAGCCAACTCTTCCCAACAGGTTCCCAAATAAAGTTCTGGGTTTATATATTTTTAAAATGGCTACATTAAAAAGATGAGAAATTGACAAAGTTCCTTTTTAAACATCACTCCCCCTTACTATAATGTCTGTGCCTGAATAGGCACAAATATTTTGCTGTTGTCTCTTTAATTTGATTTAACTGGGGAAAAAATGTAAAGCCATTTGTTGGCCTCCAGCCTGCAATGCGGGCATGAGTTATAGGGTAATATTTCATACCCTGTTGTGTCTTATTACTTAACTAATAACAATATTTACCCAGGGTTTTCCCAAGCATCTTAGACAAGCGTAAAGAAATCTTGATTAAAGAATGACAGCCCAAAGTATTGGATATTAAATATAAATAAGAATAATATGAAGAGAGCTTAAGAGTTTACTGTTGTGCCCTGCTAGTTTACAGTAAATCAGGATGATGTGCAACTTACTTCTCCAGCAAGCTTTCCGAATTGCCTGCACTGTACAACACTTCTACCTGCCTCTTCTCACACAGAGAGAAGGACATTTGGCAGAGGCTGTGTCACATCAATCTTCCGTACGGGCTTTGAGTCCAGGAGCAAGTGGTAGTCTGGGACCAAGAACAGGGCTTCCAGCTCATGTTTTATGGAGTCCCGATACAGTCATGAGGAAAAGGAGACTGCTCACATTTGCAGAAATGTAACAAGGCTGTCAATACCCATTGCCACTGCAAAAACCTTGCATCTCCCATGCCAACTGTTGGCCTGGAACACTGTTGGTGCTAAATAAATAAACTACAGTAGTAGGAGCTGCAGCAGCTTACAGGCATATATTTGTCAGCTTCTTGGGTTTCCCACTATTACTTATTAATAGTTGTTCCACCTTTAAAAAAGGACACGTACAGTGCTGGACAATCAACAGAAGTAAAACCATAAATGCAAATAACAGTTACAACATAATGACAGCAATAACTAATAAAAGTACAGAAGATAGCAACAGATGCCACTACCTCAATTATATTATTTGGGGAAAACAAAAGACAGTTTTCATTTTGTTGTGTGTTGACGGGAGGGTTGGGGCTCAGGCAAGTTCTATAGCTTTCTCCCCAGGTTCAGGCAATATAGCCCCCTAGGCATCCAGTTAGTAAGCATTTTCATCACTGCTGTCCCAAGGTTATTCAGCTAATTTGAAAATGATTGTTGGCATAATGAGATATCAGCATCACTTCTGCCTCAGTTGTATACCACTGTGTCTTCTTTTGGAAGGGGTAGCTTTGGCTTCCTGTTTTTTTAATCCTTTTTTATCTTAGCCTCTCCCATAGACTTGAGAGATGGGGATCTGTATTATACAAATGGTGATCCACAAGGATGTTAGCCTGACCTGCTTTATTTACAGCAGGGGCTAGCTGGGTTCTGGTCCTTGTATACAGAATTCAAAATCTGACCCAAGTATCCACCCTAGAGAGACAACGTGACAAGGTGTTCTTGTAGTGAAATCAGTTGTTCTCTTTACTAAATAATACTTGGTTTCACATACATACAAAACAGAATCATACACTCAAACATACAAGGTTCCTTTAGCATTACATAAAGAATATAAAATGCCTCCTTCCTTCCCCCTGGCACCCCCTCCCCAGGGAAAATTTGGTCAAGTTGTAAAAGTTGTACAGTAGTGAGTCATGTAGGTAAGTAGTGCAGTGGTTGTCTTCAAGCCTCACAAAGTAGTGCAAGTCATGCAGTTTTCTGGGCATGCATAGCACTAAGCTTAGCCAAGCTGTGCAGAACCAAGCTTTCCAGGTGAGTCACACAGTGGTCACTGCTGAGCCCTGGGGAACAGAATGGCAGGGAGTTGTTCTGTGGCAGCTGTCATGCCCAGCCAAGTTATACTAGTTGTGCAGTATCAAGTGGCCCAGGGGAGTTGTTTGCTAGCCGCTAGCCGCAAGGGCAGATTGGAAAGGAGGGAACAACCCTGGGAAAAGGGCCTTGCCCCTATCCAACCCTTGCTGTGCTTCCAGGCCATCCTTGCCCCACCCCACCTCCCAAAGGAGGAAAGGAGAGTGTGCACTGCTAGCCATGAGCAAGATGAGGGCTAGGCAGCCCCATACCTAGAAAATTTTTGTTAGGGGGGCCCCAAGGGGGCAGTTTAGCACTGTGGAGCTGACTGCATCACAGGGTGGTTGTTGTTGGTAGGGAAATATAGAGGAGGAGAGACATGGCTAGGTAAGTGCTGACAGGTAAAAATGGGGGGGGGAGAGCAGCACCTGGGGCAGTTCAGAAATAATAAAGATCAGGATTTCTGTATTCCCTCTAAAGTTCTGTGCATTGCTCTGGAATCAAAGCCTATCCCCAGAAAATCCAAGATGTCTGGCAAGCGTTGCTGAAGGAGCTGGGAAAGCCCCTTGAGGTTTTACGTTTTACAGACACAACATGGTTCTATTGGCTAGCTAGCAGCAGCAGCAGCAGGACAATAACCCCCTGAGCAGCCCCTTATCCCCTGGTGCTAACGGGCTATTCTCCTCATGTTCCCTTCCAACATCCCCTTCCGCCTTTGCAGGCAATCCAAGAGGAGAGCAAAGACGGGAATTTCATCTTGCACCTCCTGAAACAGCTCAGGCATTATAATTACACCAGCAGCAAGCCGAGCATGGGCTGAGATGTGCTTCCCCTCCCCTGGCAAGCCAAGTGGGCATTTCACAGAGAGGGGGTAGGGGAGAGGCACGGCTGTTTGGGGAAGGTGCCGGGCACTCAGAGGTGCCCCCGTGTGTACAAGCCTGGGGCTAGCTGTGGGTCCCTCACTACAAGGAGAGCAGGGCTGGGCACAGGACCCTCACTGTGGTGAAGCTGAGCCAGGTACATACTGGGGCCATGCCAGCCAGTTGTATCTTTCACCAGTGGCATACCAAGGGCAGGGTGGGGGTGTGCTGTGCCCCAGATGCAGCTTGAGAAAGGCCTTTGAAGGAGGGCTCTTGAAGCCAGTATCATGCTGTGTCCAGCCAAGCGTCTTTCCATTTATTTTTAAAATATACTTCTGGCTGCAGCCACTTGGTTTGCTGGGCAGTGAGGCACCATACATTGCACTGGTTCTGTGGGGCTTCCAACCCCCCCCCCCATTTGGACTGTGATTCTGTGCTTGACATTAGCTGGCATTGCCACAATGGCACTGGGTTCTGCTGGGCACTCTGTGATTGCACTAGTACTGCTGTGTAATCTGTACATTATACTGGTTCTACTGGGCTTGCAAAAATGCCCCCCCCCACATTTAGTTTCTACTGCAGAGACCCTCTGGTTTGAATTTAATCCTTTGGAAACAATGAAAGATGGGGGCACCTTCTATGGGCGATAGTGTGTTTCTTAATATCCAGTCTGGTGAATCTTGTGATCACTATTTTCTGATGCTTTGTCTGGTGTTAGTTAGTAAAAGTTAGTACAAAGGCAGACTCCTAGCTCTCAAAAAAATGCCTTGTAGATGGTTGGGAAGCTCAGCTCTTAGGCTTCAAAATGGAGAACAGAAGCCCTCCCAAGTGCCTGTTCAGGACATCGGTGGTATGTTGGATTTTTTTTTTTTTTGCCATCAAGTCACAGCTGACTCAGAAAACTCAGGAGGGTTTTCAAGGCAAGAGATGTTTGGAGGTGGCTTGCCATTGCCTGCCTCCACATTGGCCCTACTTAGCTTTTGAGATCTGATGAGATCAGGCTTTCCCGGGGCTATCCAGGTCAGGACTAGACTGAGAGTAATGTGACTGGCCCAAGGTCACACAGCAAGCTTCCATGGCACAAGTGGGGATTAGAACCTGGATTTCCCAGACCCCAGTTGACACTTCAACCACCAGAGAGCCAGTTTAGTGTAGTGGTTACATGTGTGGACTCTAATCTGAGAGAACCAGGTTTGATTCCCCACTCCTCCACTTGCAGCTGCTGGATGACCTTGGGAAAGTCATAGTTCTGTCAGAGCTTTTCTGGAAAGAGCTCTCTCAGGAACTTCTTTGCATATTAGGTGACACATCCCTAATGTAGCCAATCCTCCAAGTCATTACAGAGCTCTTCTTACAGGGGCTACTGTGAGCTCTTGGAGGATTGGCGACATTAGGGGTGTGTCACCTAATATGCAAAGGAGTTCCTGCTACAAAAAGAGCCGAACCCCACCTACCTCACAGGGTGTCTGTTGTGGGGAGGGGGAGGGAAAGGAGCTTGTAAGCCGCTCTGAGACTCCAAGTGAAACGAGGGGTAAAAATCCAGTCTCTTATCTTCTTCTACACCACACTGGCTCTCATGATGGAATAGCATGTCAGAATTGTGTTTTTTTAATTGGCGTGATTACATATATGAAGTTAAGTAAAATAAATTTTTCACTGCCTGCATGTATGTTCTGGCCATTATTTTCTGGGTCCACGGGCACCTTTAAGACCAAACTTTGTTCTGCTGCTTCGGACCAACATGGCTACCCACCTGAATCTATTTATGGCTGTTGTTGTTGTTGTTGTTGTTGTTGTTGTTATTATTATTATTTTGTATAGAGGAGGGGCCCTGACCTGGATAGCCCCAGCCTAGCCTGATCTTGTAATCTCAGAAGCTAAGTGGGACTGATGCAGAGGCAGGCCATGGCAAGCCACCTCCAAACAACTCTTGCCTTGAAAACCCTACTAAGTCAGCTGTGGCTTGCCGGCAAAAAAGAGAGGGTGTGTGTATAGGAATATGGATTCCTATGGGCCTCATGTCTCCCTTAGAATGTCTTTAGAATGTCTGTAGGCTTCATGTTTCCCCCCCTTGGGATGTACCCCCTGTTGTTCTGACTTCCTATGGAAGCCAGGTGGCTGACCATTTGCTCAAATTGCCCCCATAAACCAAATGCCTGCACGTAGCCTCCTGGATGGGAGGGGATCAGGGGATCATCTTACTGCAGAGGATGGTCCCTGGACCCAACCTATCTCCACCCATTTACCATGACAACCCCAAATTTGGAAAGTACCTGTCTCATTGTGGTTGGCTACTGGCCAGGGCCGGTCATAATGAGATTGGGGTTCAAATTGGCTAACCCTTAGAGAGGAGCTCACTTTTCTCTGGCTCTCTCTCTCTGTTCTTGGGTGTACCCTGAAATGCTGTGTCTCTGTCATGTGCTCTTTGGTAGGAGGAGGAGGAGGAGGAGGAGGAGGAGTTGGTTTTATACCCCACACTTCACTACCCAAAGGAAGCTCGTAGTGGCTTACACTCACCTTCTCTTCCCCTCCCCACAACAGACACCCTGTGAGCAATGCTCCCTCTAAGCTGTGGATTCTTATGAGCAAAAATTCTACTTTGTGAGCTACTGGCATTAAAGTTGTGAGCAAGCGATTTGGCTACTGCATAAATTAGTTTGCTCTGGAGCCATCCTTCCTGAGCTAAGACAAAAATGTGTGAGCCAGAGGCTAAAAAACTGTGAGCTAGCTCATACTAACTCAGTTTAGAGGGGACACTACCTGTGAGGTAGGTGGGGCTGAGAGAGCTCTGAGAGAACTATGACTGCCCGAGGTCACCCAGCTGGCTGCATGTGGAGGAGTGGGGAATCAAACCCAGTTCTCCAGATTAGAGTCCACTGCTCTTAACCACTATACCAAGCTGGCTCTCTTTTCTGCTGTACTGGCTCACAGCAGTGGGGATCCATACCGACCACTCTTGTTGGACTGGGATGGTCCTGAGGGGGGGTTGCACCTGGGCTGAAGTGACCCTGATAGGGGGTGGCCCCCCCAAGCCATCAGCCCACTGAGAATTTTCCTGGTGGCCTTCATGGCCATGCCACTCCTGGCCACCAATCCTTGGTGAGCCATATGACATTGACTGGACTCAGCAGAGTCACACAAGTAGTATGGCAGCATGTTGCCAGATGGCCACCAGCCAAGTTGTGTGACAGCAGCCATTGGGCCTGGCCAAGTTATGCAAGCTGTATGGGTATCAAGTAACTCAGCAGTCGCTGCCCTGGCGAGTCTTCCCTCCATTGGAAGATGTTGCAGGGGAGGGGCCCTTTCCAGAGCTGTTTTGGCTTTCTAGTCCACCCCTGATCCCCCCAGTTTTGATTTGCAGAAGCCAAGCCTTGGAAGGATCAACAATATTTAAATGGGATTACAGAGGTTTGGTGGTATGTCAGGTCTGAGAAGATGCTCCAGATTAGGATCCTAGATTTCCTGGATGAAGCTCAAACCAGAATAAAGTTCACTTAGACACTTGAAACTGCCCCATTTCTGACACAAGGGTTACATTGGGTTCAAGCCAAAACTATAGTCTAAGTAATTACAAGTGTTATTAGAAACTGAACAGGATCATGCTTGACCACTGTGTTACTAATTTGTTGTATTGACGAGCACATTCCAGTGTGTTTTTATGCATTCCCTCTTCCTTTTTGATCACATTTGTACAGCGAAATATGTGAGACTGAATTAAAAGTGCCAGACACCAGCCCTGTGGACTGGGACTGAAACCACTGCAGCCTGTGCAATTTGAAATTACGTAAATTTCAATTACAATTCAGATTGCACAAATTGACTCTTTGCTGCAGTTGTGGACATCATTAAATACAATCCATTCCAAGGACAAACTTCTCTCTGGAGTCACTGAGAATGGCAAACAGAAGCAAGCAAGCAGATTTCAAATAGCAAGCTACACTGTGATGGGGAGGGACAGACTCGCCGAGCTCACTCTGTAATGAAACAAAATTCTTTTGCCAGGCAGAATCTCCTTCCAGCACTTTATTAATAAGCCTTAGACCCCCATCTGCACTTTTATAAGCACTGCGTCTAGGGACCCACTTAAAGCACTGCTCCATCTGGTCCCATCTATGGGACTTTAGCCATGTTTCTGAACAATGCCAAAGCCTTGGACATGTCTGGGGTTATTGCATGGTTTCGGGATGTAGCTAATACCTCTAGGTCCCATCTATGCTGCAAGCCAAAACGGCACTGTAACTCGCTCCTCTGTTACAGCTGTATTGCAGCACATAGAGAACTATAGTGTACCTATGTTTTGAAGAAAGAAACAAAGGTAGTTTCTCACACAGTAAAAAAGAAAATGAACTTGGCCTTCTAACAGCTGGTGTGGAGATGTGCCTCCTCCAAGTCCTGCCTTTCTCCTCCGAATGCAAAAGAGTCCCAGGTAGCTCTTGGCACAATATTCCTTGGGTTCAGCTCAAAAATGCTTAATAGAGCCTTCAACTTGCCACCCCTGCCTCCTTATGCTATGCTGAATGCTCACTACAGTCTCATTAGGACTGACACCCAGCTTGCTGCAAAGCAAAGAGGCGCTCTGTAGGATCTTGCTGGGTGTTAAAAACCTTCTATTTGTTTCTTGCTTGGAAAGACCTTGATGACATATGGGGGCAAATGGTGCCTGAGAGTTTGTCAGAGGCTGTGGCTTCTTTAAGGAGGGAACTGTCCCTTTATGGCAAAAGGCCAACTGCACTGCTAGGGAGGAAGATAATTACCCAACTGAGAAGTATGATTGGATTTTTTAAAAAGGCTCTAAATGCTGAACTAGCAAGGAAGTTGGAAAGCAGAGAAACAGTCGGCAAGAGGAAGCTTGGAAGGGGGCTCTTCACGTATGCTAATTAACCCAGAGGACTTCTGGGAAAAGAAAGATGCTGACTGGCTTATACATATATTATTAAGCTGTTTGAGTTATTGAATAAAAAAGGCTCAGAGAGGGAGTTGTGAAAATATGCCTTTGGCTAAATGGCTTGAACTCATTGCTTGCAGAGAATGCCTTTTCTCTATCCCATCATGACACCTAAGCAATAACCCTCCCAACATGATGGTTGGATCAAGCCTGAATTTAATCACGTATACTTGGTGGTTGCTCTTCCAGTCACAAAATGGTCTAGTCCTGAACACTTCCCAAGGTCCAAGCCTAGGAAGCTTTCAGAAGTTTTGACCTAGTTTTGGAAAGCTCTGGTTAGATGGCTGAAGAGGGCAAGGAAATTTAAAAAATAAAGTTTTAGTAAGTAAGAATATCATAGTGTATTCAAGGTGCCAAGTGTTTTTATCCACTCTAATTGTTCAAGACTAGACAAGCTAAAAATCACAAAGCATGCACTATATACTTTCTATATCTGTACACTTGCTATACCTATATATGTATTTCTCAAGTGTTGCCCCAATCAACAGATATCTAGATCTGTGGAATGGGGCTACACTTAACCAAAACAGATGTTTCTGCAGACTAGGGAGACTCTCTAGATTTGCAGAAAAATCGGAAATGTTAAAACAATACATTGGGGAGTTTGGGGAACACTGAACAATCTTTATTTTATACTGGAAAGAAAAAAGAGACATAATGTACCCTTTTGCTTTTTATGAATTGTTATTACAAACACAGTTATTCCCCCTCTTTTATGTAACATAATATATGAGAAAGACCTGGAGGAGAAAAATAAGTATGACTTTCATATTTTATGATGTAACAGATGTAGGGAGTAGGGGTGAACAGTCCAAATTGAAAATGATTGTATCCATGGTATCAAAGCTTGGAACTTCAGTTGCAGACATATATTCCTCTAGCAGCCTTTTAATCTATTTTTGGATTTTGTGGTTTGGAAGTTCACAATTCAAAACATGATGATTTTCTAATACTATAGTTGCCAACATACAATTAAAAAAGTAATAGATTTCTGTTGGTGGAAGAGGCAGGTGCTCTTCCACCATCCAAAATGGGCACTCAGCCATCTCCATGTAAAGAATATAAGAACATAAGAAGAGCCTTCTGGATCAGGTCAATAATCCATCTCATATGGCAACTTGTTCCACATGGTGGCCAGCTGTTGAGAGACATAATGGTAAAGCATAATCTAGCTTCACTCATTATGCGGATTGTAAATACTGACCAATGGTGTGCATTCTGGAGGGAATGGTTTGGATTGGACGTTAACTCTTGATTGTGATTGGATGTAATGTAGCTAATGTGATTGGATCCTCTAAACATTGTAGGTGTGGCTATCCCAGTCAGAATTGTATATAAGTTGCCGTTTTTGCCTATGGAATTTGTCTAGCTGGTCTAGTCCTTACAAGGCTGAGCCTTTATGCTGTTTTCACTGAAATAAAGCTGAAATCACTTGTTGAACTGTTCCTCCGAGTTAAGTCTCATACTTAACACCAGCCAGTTGCCCTGGCATTTTTTTTGTCAGGAACATTTTTTTTGTCAGGAACATTTATGTCATATTGCCTTTCTCCTCAGTGAGGATCTGAAATGGGTTCCTTTGGTTTGCTGCTTATAACTTCAGTGGATAGTTGGTGTTACAGTAAACACATACAAAACATATTTAGAAGCAATATTTGTTTACACGTTACCAGAGATGAAAAGTATCAATTTCTTTTGGGATATCATCGAATTGATGTAAATATTCCAAGATAGGGAACCAGACAGCAATAAAAGAAGATTGGACCGGAATCTTGTCAAGCCGCGTAAGGTTATCCGAGAGTTTAGAAGGCAACATTACATTTATGTCATACTGCCTTTCTCCTCAGTGAGGATCCGAAATGGGTTCCTTTGGTTTGCTGTCCTTCACTGGTCTGCTGACCTTTGAGTTAGGTTTACCAAGCCACAACTGGTGGCGGGGAATCCCCCACTGCATTCAGGTGCTTTGCTGCCACTGCTCATCTGGCTGATGGGGGGGGAAATGGCAGGGAAGGGGGGAGCTGTCAGTAGCTTCCCAACGCACAGATGTCACTCCCAATACACCTCAGCACATTGGCAGGGAGTGCTGAGGATGCTCTGGCATTTGGGCAGAATTCCATGGTTAAACTATAGAGTTTTTCCCAATTGTCACAGCATCCCCAGCAGTGTGCAGTGTCATATGTCTCTGGAGAGGACCCCCCTCCAAGTAAGGTAAGTCTCCCACCAGTTGCCAAGGGGGACCTGGCAACCCTACTGTGAGGTAGGGGTGCCTGTGAGTATGTGACAAGGCCACTCAGCAACCTCCTGTATCAGACTGGGGATTTGAACATTAGAGACACATGACAGGTTGCTTAAAAGCTCTGTTATTACATGTTTTCTGACATGGAGATAACCTGGTCCAGAATGTCCCAATCAGTTCATTTTTGGTTTTGAAATTCCCATCATCATCCTGAGGTTGATGCCCAGTTTTCAAACAGCATTATTTTCTGTTGAGTTATGACCAACACAAAGCACTTTGGCTTCTATGGCAAATAGCATGGGAGAGGGTATGTGGAGATAACCTTGGCCAGGATATTTCCGTTTCCTTCATTTTTGGCACTGGTACTACCATGATTGTCCTGAAGCTGGACTGTGTTTCAGTTAGTCTGGTTTTCATGCCCTTTTTAAACTGGGGTTTTAAATTTCAAACTGATATTTAGATTGGTCATTTTATGTCAGAACTTTGCACCAACATGAATGCTAAAATTATGAGAGTTCACGTGGTACATAAATTTGAAATTTTTAATTTTTCATTAACAAACATCTGGGGTAGAAAGGAACAAGCAATGTTGTAAACAAAGCAGAAAGCATCCTTGCTTGGTTTCCCAGCTGTAAGGAAATGAAGATGGACAAGCCCAACATAACACAGAGTTGAGAAAACTCAGAACAAAATATTAATTAAATGAAACATTTGGACCTTGGCAGAGATCAAAGTGGATTTCATTATCAAAATGGCTATGGGAAAGCTATAAGACAGTAATTCATCAGGGTGAGGGTGGATCCAAACTATCTATGTCAGCAGCTTGTCAAAAAGACTTGTCAAGATATCAACTCGCTAGAAAAGGCAGGGACAATACACTTTACTATTTCATATCTCTAAAATATTGTTGCAATTCTTGTATGATTTTTTTAAATTTAATTACATAATCTTTATAAAGTTGTCCTGAAATCCTGAATGAGAGCGTTTAAAAACATGCTGGTTTTAGCATATAGTTATGCACATACATAAGGAAACTGAATCTCCAATAAATAAATGCCAAGAAACAGCAGTTGCTGCATGCACTCATGAGATCAGAGGTGAGCAAATCAAAAGGATAAATCAAACATAACATTTGCAAAAATAGCAAGTCTCTCGCAAGGCATGTATGTTGGAATATGTTTGTTCTTTGAAGGGGTACCAAAGCAATATGAAGCAGCTTGCTATCCTGAATGCTGCATAGACATAGAAAATTGGATCATTCCAAAATTGTTTCAGAAAAGCCTTCCTTTTCTCCCAAAAGTCCCCATGTGTGGTACTTCTGAAAAAAACTGCATCTCTCAAGAAAACCTTGTATACCCTGTCAAGGCTTTCTCATGCTCTACTTTCAAGTATATTAGTGTGCACCCCCCCATGCATATTTGAACACCTGCTTCTGCTGGGAGCATTCATACCATGGGTATGGGGAAGCATGTGCACCAACTAACTTTAGGGTGAAGCACTGGCTGAACCAGAATGGTCTGCTTAAGTTTCCGTGCATTCATTAAAGGAGAAGCATGTTGCACAAGGAGGTGGCTGGTGTGTGTAATAAAGTGGTAAAATAGGCTTGTACAGGTCCCTATCAGGGCCACTCTACACCTAGCTCTCCTTGGCAATTTTGCTGAAATGTTTTATAATCCATTCTGATATGCAACCAAAGGAGCCAGAACTTTCTGCTCTAAGTGGCTGTGCTTGAAAACACATAGGTTCAGTTCACATCCTGCATGCCAGTTGCAAGTAGGAAGCTGATTATTTTCTGATCTGTTTGAATGCATCAGAATGAATTTGGCTATAGATCTAATTTGAATGATTACATCACCTTCCAAAATGATTAAAAAGCTTTCTCACCGCAGCCCCTCCCCTACAACTCATATGCTGCTGCTGCTGCCTCCACTTGTTAAAACACTACTACTACTACTAATAAATAATAAGTTGAAGTCTTTGAGCTGATTTACTACTCAGGTGTCTGTGTGCCTATGATATCTGCCCATGAACCAATCACTTCTCATACTGAAGCTGCTGGCTGCAAATGCAATGAGCAGGTATGCATTTTATCCAATGCCTGTCATTTAAAGTATTTGATTATCCTGATGCAAAAAGGGAACAAAAGTCCCGGTCACACGGGCCGGAAAATGCGGGGGGGGGGGAGCATGGCTATTTGCCCCGGAGCAAACTAACGTGTGGCAGCCTGATCACACGTCCCGTCTAGGTCCTGTGGTTGGATCATTAGGTGCCGATCACACGGCTATTCTGCAGTGCGGCAAAGAAGCGGCGCGGTGCGATCACACTGGCAATCGCTAGGCGCTGCTTCCATGGCAAACGGGAATTTTTTTTCTCACCAAAAGTTGTGCATGTGCATGATCGTTTGTGTGCATCCTGTGAAGACTTAAAAAAAAACACCCAACAATTTGGTTTGCGACGGAACATGGACAGGTGCCATGGGATTCAAGCAGAAACGCGATCAGATGTCCGCCCTTGCCCCGCGTTTTCCGGAAACTAGTACATTGTATGTGGTGGTTTTTTTACTCTGCATCTTCGGCGACAAGCCACGGGTTAGCCACGGGTGCACTATGCTTCCCAGATGTTGCGGTGTGATCGTGCACCGAAAACCCGCCTATCATCTGTGTCTTTAGCATGGCAACTTCTCCGTGTGAACGGGACCAAACTAAAAACAACTCTATGCTTTACAATTAGGGATGCACAAACACACACCAGTTTGGCTCAAATTCTGTTCAAGAATTGCAAACAGTGTTGATTTTTTGATGATCAGCTTGACTGTTGGTTGACTCATTAATGGCTGTTTGGCCACTACTTTAGATTATTTCTTCCAAAGCATGCAGTGCGGTACAACTGGCTTCTGTGAGCATTCATGTTCAGACAGCCCAATTGAGTTCTCCCCCCCCCTCATCCTTGTTACATGATTGCTCCACTCAGCAGTCAGTTGTTAATGTAAACAATTACTCACAAATCATATAAATCTATCATAAATAAATGCTGTGTACAATCCTAGCCTTCAGTGTCAAATGACTAGTTTGAATGAGTGTCACCTTTGAGCATGGGTAGTTTTGTAAACTACACAAGCCTCTTTGGCAGGCATTTGTGGCCTTTTTTTTTGCAAACTGAAGAGGCCAGGTGATTGGCTGACATCTGATCGATGCCTTCAAACACATGAAATTCAGTTGCTGAACATCTTCGTGGCAAAATTTGTAGCATTCCTATTTACAGTCCAAGTTGGTCAATGTAATGACTTGACCATGACCTGGGAGAGACTACCTCTTCTCTTGCTCTAGTTCTCAAACTGGGCAAAAGCAGCTACAAGCCTTAACAGCCTAGCCTGTAGGCAAAGCAAAGCTGCCTGGCACAAGACAAAGCTTGAAATAAATTTCCCCAGGGAACTCTGTGGCGATCCAGTCATAAGCATGCCCTCATTGAGGGAGTCCGAGCAAGGTACGTTTGCCTGGTGAACAAGGGGTGTGTGTGAATTATTACAGTGGTGCAACATTCAATGATGTGGATCCACTCATAGTCATTATCTGAGAACAGCCACAAGAATAAGTGCTCTTGAAGTATAGATAAGAAAGGAACAGTACTGGTGTTGGATTATGAACAGCTAGAAGAATAATTTGTGAGTTAGCTTGACATATAGTAACAAGGGTCGTTGTCCCTTATGGTAAAGCATGTTCTTATTGGGAAAAATGTTTACTCTCTCTTCTGCAACATCCTGGTTTCAAAGAATGCAGGTCCCTTAATTACACACTTACATAGGCTATAATGAATGTCAGACACGATAACTTCAATCCTTTTTAGAACATTTTTGATCTGGTACACCTAACCACAGAGAGATTCATACCATGGGTATGGGGAAGCATGTGCACCAACTAACTTTAGGGTGAAGCACTGGCTGAACCAGAATGGTCTGCTTAAGTTTCCGTGCATTCATTAAAGGAGAAGCATGTTGCACAAGGAGGTGGCTGGTGTGTGTAATAAAGTGGTAAAATAGGCTTGTACAGGTCCCTATCAGGGCCACTCTACACCTAGCTCTCCTTGGCAATTTTGCTGAAATGTTTTATAATCCATTCTGATATGCAACCAAAGGAGCCAGAACTTTCTGCTCTAAGTGGCTGTGCTTGAAAACACATAGGTTCAGTTCACATCCTGCATGCCAGTTGCAAGTAGGAAGCTGATTATTTTCTGATCTGTTTGAATGCATCAGAATGAATTTGGCTATAGATCTAATTTGAATGATTACATCACCTTCCAAAATGATTAAAAAGCTTTCTCACCGCAGCCCCTCCCCTACAACTCATATGCTGCTGCTGCTGCCTCCACTTGTTAAAACACTACTACTACTACTAATAAATAATAAGTTGAAGTCTTTGAGCTGATTTACTACTCAGGTGTCTGTGTGCCTATGATATCTGCCCATGAACCAATCACTTCTCATACTGAAGCTGCTGGCTGCAAATGCAATGAGCAGGTATGCATTTTATCCAATGCCTGTCATTTAAAGTATTTGATTATCCTGATGCAAAAAGGGAACAAAAGTCCCGGTCACACGGGCCGGAAAATGCGGGGGGGGGGGGGCAACTAACGTGTGGCAGCCTGATCACACGTCCCGTCTAGGTCCTGTGGTTGGATCATTAGGTGCCGATCACACGGCTATTCTGCAGTGCGGCAAAGAAGCGGCGCGGTGTGATCACACTGGCAATTGCTAGGCGCCGCTTCCATGGCAAACGGGAATTTTTTTTCTCACCAAAAGTTGTGCATGTGCATGATCGTTTGTGTGCATCCTGTGGAGACTTAAAAAAAAACCCAACAATTTGGTTTGCGACGGGACATGGACGGGTGCCATGGGATTCAAGCGGAAACGCGATCAGATGTCCGCCCTTGCCCCGCGTTTTCTGGAAACTAGTACATTGTATGTGGTGTTTTTTTTACTCTGCATCTTCGGCGACAAGCCACGGGTTAGCCACGGGTGCACTATGCTTCCCAGATGTTGCGGTGTGATCGTGCACCGAAAACCCGCCTATCATCTGTGTCTTTAGCATGGCAACTTCTCCGTGTGAACGGGACCAAACTAAAAACAACTCTATGCTTTACAATTAGGGATGCACAAACACACACCAGTTTGGCTCAAATTCTGTTCAAGAATTGCAAACAGTGTTGATTTTTTGATGATCGGCTTGACTGTTGGTTGACTCATTAATGGCTGTTTGGCCACTACTTTAGATTATTTCTTCCAAAGCATGCAGTGCGGTACAACTGGCTTCTGTGAGCATTCATGTTCAGACAGCCCAATTGAGTTCTCCCCCCCTCTCATCCTTGTTACATGATTGCTCCACTCAGCAGTCAGTTGTTAATGTAAACAATTACTCACAAATCATATAAATCTATCATAAATAAATGCTGTGTACAATCCTAGCCTTCAGTGTCAAATGACTAGTTTGAATGAGTGTCACCTTTGAGCATGGGTAGTTTTGTAAACTACACAAGCCTCTTTGGCAGGCATTTGTGGCCTTTTTTTTTGCAAACTGAAGAGGCCAGGTGATTGGCTGACATCTGATCAATGCCTTCAAACACAGTTGCTGAACATCTTCGTGGCAAAATTTGTAGCATTCCTATTTACAGTCCAAGTTGGTCAATGTAATGACTTGACCATGACCTGGGAGAGACTACCTCTTCTCTTGCTCTAGTTCTCAAACTGGGCAAAAGCAGCTACAAGCTTTAACAGCCTAGCTCTGTAGGCAAAGCAAAGCTGCCTGGCACAAGACAAAGCTTGAAATAAATTTCCCCAGGGAACTCTGTGGTGATCCAGTCATAAGCATGCCCTCATTGAGGGAGTCCGAGCAAGGTACGTTTGCCTGGTGAACAAGGGGTGTGTGTGAATTATTACAGTGGTGCAACATTCAATGATGTGGATCCGCACACTCATAGTCATTATCTGAGAACAGCCACAAGAATAAGTGCTCTTGAAGTATAGATAAGAAAGGAACAGTACTGGTGTTGGATTATGAACAGCTAGAAGAATAATTTGTGAGTTAGCTTGACATATAGTAACAAGGGTCGTTGTCCCTTATGGTAAAGCATGTTCTTATTGGGAAAAATGTTTACTCTCTCTTCTGCAACATCCTGGTTTCAAAGAATGCAGGTCCCTTAATTACACACTTACATAGGCTATAATGAATGTCAGACACGATAACTTCAATCCTTTTTAGAACATTTTTGATCTGGTACACCTGACCACAGAGAGTAATTAGATGTACTAATTGTGGATCTGCACCGTTATAACATTAGCAACCAGTGGTAGGATACCAGCAGTGGTAATTAAGTCCTGTTGTTTGTACATGCTTCAGGTTTGGTGAAGCTTTTTCACCCCACAGCGTAATGGCTCTTTACAGGGAAAGCCGTGGGGATTTAAGAAGGATGGACACAGTTCTGCCAGCCAGAGGCCTGGCTCGACTTCCTGACACTACCTTGCCCCAGCAAGCAAGGCACAGCTGCAGGCACTCTCTGATGGAAAGGAAGTGTTGATGTGAAGAAAAAGCAGCAGTGGATGAGAGAGGCAACAAGGAAGGCTTGAAAGAGGAGAGGAGGCTTATTCTACATCCTTCTTGCCCATCTCTACCAGACACTGAATCATGCAAGCATGAAAATGGATGTATTGAATCTCAAAGGGGAGAAAAGGAGTGGAAAATTAACTACAGATGGAAACATCCTCGTTGTATCCAGGGAGTCCAGCAGATTAATGATGTGTACCCTTCTTATCTTCTAAATGGAAGGAAGTTATAGAAGGGGCCAGACATGGGTGCTGGGGGATGGGGCAAGGAGGTGAAGAGTACAGACAGAAAGAGCCAGAGACAAGATTGACTCTTAGCTAAAATTTTAGCAGATGCCCAGCACCACATCATCTTCTGGCTGTTCCCCAAACTTTCCTTTGGAGTGTCAACAGGAAACACGGGGACTGTGGCAGAATGGAACCATGTCCACCTACTAGACAAAGGCTCAGATAAATGTATCAACTGGCAGCACAATCCTAAACAGAATTGGTGGTGGTGGAAAGTGCCGTCAAGTCGCAGCTGACCTATGGCAACCCCGTAGGGTTTTCAGGGCAAGAGACATTCAGAGGTGGTTTGCCATTGCTTGCCTCCGTGTCACGACCCTGGTATTCCTTGGAGGTCACCCATACTAGCCAGGGCTGCCCCTCCTTAGCTTCTGAGGTCTGGAGAGATCAGGCTAGTCTGCATTATCCCTTCCACCTATTGAAATCAATGGGCTCCTAAGGGTGTAACTCTCCTTAGGAATGTACCATTAAATTGCCCCCCCCAATACTTTTTTTAGATTAGAAAGTCACACTTTTCCAATAAAATGTGCTTTATCTCCAGTTCAGTAGGAATGTTAAAAATTAACTACTGACTTTATCCTTCACTCTCTAATATTTCCCAAACTTGTAAGAGCTATCGCTAATGTTGTGCTAAACTGCTTTAAAACCCAAGGGCTTTTTGAACTTTTTTGCCCTCAGGGGAAAGGGGGGAGGGGCTGTACACTTTGACAGCCCTGGTCTAAAAAGCCCAGGGGAAGAAGCAAAAGCTGGTGTGAAGTACTATTCTGAGACAGAAACATTAGTCAATAGAGGATCAAATTCACCATCCTGCCACATCCTGCTATTTGGTGGACAAGGAGATGCAATTCATAAAGCAAGCTAGCCTGCAAGTCCCCCTGATTCCTCTCTCGTTCTGAAATGCAAAGCAGCTTGAAAGGCAGGAGTTGCCTGTCATTTAAGCAGATGCTTGTGGGAAGGGTGGGATTTAAATGCAATAAATAAATAAATAGGGTACATAACACAGCGCCAAAGACCCTTTTACATTAGCAGAAAATTAGGAAAACAGGGGCCCTGAAAAACTTGAGAAGCTACTTTTCTGTTGGGCTTCATTTGTAAGCATTATGTACATCTCTGTGACCATGTTGTGATAAGCCAAGGAAGACAGCAGTTCTTACATAACCTTTGGCTTATTCCTTTGGTTTACTTCTTTGGTTTACTCTTGCTAAAATACACTGAACTGGGAGGACAGTTGTTGTGCTGTGTGCTATATTCACCCCTAAAGCTTTATTAAGGCAACAGGATTGGTGGAATTCTCCCTTTATGCTTCAGTGTGTGTCTGCGTGGGAGTTATTTTCAGCTTTCACTAACTATTAATAACTACACTTGATTTGCTGGAGTAAATTTTCCAGTTGGGCTTTCATACCAGTTATAATAAAGTGATTGGTTTGAAACGTATTTCTGTGATTGGTATTGCTGAATTTCCACTACTGACAAACTGCAACCTGCTCCTCTCTCTCTCTCTCTCTCTCTCTCTCTCTCTCTCTCTCTCTCTCTCACACACACACACACACACACCAGGAAAGATGATGTTTTTCCATCACTTTTGCACAGGGAAAAGGGTCTTCTCAATGCACTGCCATATTGTAAAACCAGCATGTCCTGGAGAGTTTTAGTTTTTGATCACTTTGATTGTCATTTTATCAAGTGAGTTGTGCTTTAAAAAATAACTGAACTCATTATTCCCATGATCCTAGATAGCTGCAAAAGATTACTCCTTGCAATGAGAAAATGTACAGAACCCTTTGTGGGGGGAAAAAGTACAGAAATGCATCTAGGGATCAGATCCTAGCATGCCATAGGAAAATGTGTTACCATAGTAATAGCCAACAAATTACCATGAACAGAAATAAGTTGTTCAGATACTAGCATTGCCAGATAAATAATTTTTGAGAAAAACCCAGGAGTGAAAATGTAGATTTTTTACTAAATTTTATTCCTTCCTGTAGCTTCCCTAGAGATCGATGCAGTCCTGTTTTTACATACCGAAAAAAAAACCGCTGAAAGGCTGATCGCTGCATTTTCTTCCTTCTCTGTGTTTTTTTCCCTAAACAAATGCATAAATTTATTGCAAAAAGCATCACTTGTTCATTCCTCAACTCTGGTGATTTCTTGTGACCATGGGCCATGAGCCCTGAGCTGAAAGAAGTGAAGAATCTTGAAGGTGTTTCCTGCTGTTGCTTTGAATGTGTAGCAGAGCGAAGCATGGATTTCATTCTTTGGCTGGTCACTCCAGGGTCATAGGCTATACATAGACAGTGCACTCACTTATCTTTCACCCAGGTGCAATGAAGAAGAGAAAACAAAGATACACAGTCAGGGTTCAGTGATTTTGGGAAAGTAAAGCTGGTATCCTAGATATCCGTTCTGAAGCAGCCAGACTGGAACTAGTGACCTGAAGGGGAAAATATGCTGTATGGCAGTTTTACAAGTTTGTTGAGTTGCTTGTTTTTTGGATCTCTATAATTAAGCCAGCAGCCATGAGGAGTCAGGATGGACAAAAGGAAATACTTCTTTACTCAGTGGGTGATCACATTATGGAATTCACTACCAGTGGATGTAGTCAAGGCCATGAGCATATATTGGTTTTAAAAGAGGTTAGATAAATTCATGGAGGATAGGTTTATCAGTGGCTACTAGCCATGATCAATAAAGGGAAACACTACATTTTTTATATAATTTTTATTTTTACAAGCAATACACACACACACAATACATTACTACAATTATACACAGATGTTCATCTTACATTGACACAAACATAAGCATAAACACAGACAATCATTTATGGTCATATATTTTATCTATTATATCTAATTCCTACCTAGACTACATAGTATTTTATTTATTAAAATTGTCAAACAGAACTTCCTTTGTTGCATAAGATTTATTTATATAAACAATACATTTCACTTCTTTTTAATCTATGTTCTATCTTTTCTTCGTTACTTCATATCTAACATTTCATTATTACAAACTTGTAAAGAGAGCCAGTTTGGTGTAGAGGTTAGGAGCACGGAATCTAATCTGAGGGAACCAGGTTTGATTCCCCACACCTCCACATACAGCTGCTGGTGTGCCCTTGGGTCAGTCATAAGTTCTTTCAGAGCTGTTCTCTCAAGAGAGAGCTCTCTCAGCCCCACCTACCTCACAGGGTGTCTGTTGTGGGGAGAGGAAGGGAAAGGGATTGTAAGTGACTCTGACACTCCTTCAGGTAGTGAAGGGTGGGGTATAAATCGAATATATTATTATTGTTATTGTTGTTGTTGTTGTTGTTGTTATTATTATTATTGCCTGATACTGTCTCTTCATCGTTCTCCACTTTAACAAATCAGTACTAGTTTTCAGCTATATAGTCAAAAAGTACATTCAATTTTCTTGAAATTCTAAATTCAATCTGTCATGTAAATAAAATGTTAGTTTTGCCATTGTCGCATACTCAGTTCATTTGTTCTTCCAATCGGTGAGTTCTGGGCATCTTTCCACCTTCCATTTAGATGCAAATACCACCCATGCTGTCATTACCATAGATTTAAATAGTTCACTGTATATATCCTTTTTGAGGTGTGGTAACCAGAACTGTACACAGTACTTCAAATGAGGTTGCACCATCGATTTATACAGGGGCATTATGATACTGGCTGATTTGTTTTCAATACCCTTCCTAATAATCCCCAGCATAGCATTGGCTTTTTTTATTGCAGTTGCACACTGTCCTGACATTTTCATTGAGTTATCTACTATGACTCCAAGATCTCTCTCTTGATCAGTCTATGCCAGTTCAGACCCCATCAATGTGTATTTATAGTTAGGATTTTTGGCTCCAATGTGCATCACTTTGCACTTGGCCAGAGCGAACCCCATTTGCCACATTGACGCCCACTCGCACATCCTCGACAGATCCCTTTGGAGTGCCTCACAATCCTCCTTGGTTCTCACCACCCCGAACAACTTTGTGTCGTCTGCAAATTTAGCCACTTCTCTGCTTACTCCCAACTCCAAACCATTAATAAACAAGTTAAAAAGCATCAGACTGAGTACTGATCCCTGCGGTACCCCAATGCTTACCACCCTCCACTGAGAAAATTTCCCATTTATACTCACTCTCTGTTACGGATTAATTAGCCAGTTTTTGATCCACAAGAGGACTTGTCCTTTTATCCCATGACTATTGAGCTTACGTAGGAGCCTTTGATGAGAAAGTTTATAAAAAGTTTTCTGGAAGTTAAGGTAAACAACATCTATTGGGTCCCCCTTGTCCACATGTTTGTTTACTCCCTAATAAGCATTCATTGGAGATAGTAATGATGAGGTGGGCAGACATTCTATTTTTACATTGAAAGCATCTTCTTAATAATCTGTCCCTCAAATGTGACTGCCATCTTGTTTTGAATAGTTTTTAGTGACTTCTTAATCTATAAATAGTTGTGGATTCCTTCCTTTTTATCGGCTATTTCCAATTTAGTATTCCTCTCATTTGGATTTATAATCCAATCTGAGATCCAAACCAATGCAGATGCTTGACGGTATAATTTAATATTCAGTACCACCAGGCCTCCTCTTTTTTTATCAATCCTGTAATATTTTAAATGTTATTCTTGGTTTCTTTCCATTCCATATAAAATTGTTAATCATTTTCTGCCATTTTAAAAAACCTTTTTATCTATATCAATTGGTAGCATTTGGAACAAGAAGGTCAACTTTGGTAATATATCCATTTTAATAGCAGCTAGTCTGCCTAACCACAAAATTTTCAATTTTTCCGATCTTTATAGATCTTTAGTAATACCTGCCCAAACTTTTTGATAATTGTCTTTGTATGAATGTTTACTTTGTCCTGTTACATAAATACTTAAGTATCTTATTGGGTTTTTTAGTAACAATATATCCTGTTAATTTCTGCATTTCTTCTTGTTCTTCATTGGTTGTATCTAATAAAATGTATCTAAAAAGTCTTCTTGTTACTCAGTTTATATCCAGAGTGAATTCCAAAACTGGTTATTTGTTCCATTGTATATTTCAAGGAAGTGCTTGGGAAAACACCATATTTAGAGGCAGTAAACTTAGAGGCAGTAAATTTAGTGGCAGTGTCAGGAGGCAACATCAGGGGAAGGCCTTGGCCACTGTCCCTAGTTTGCCCACAGGGCAACTGGTTGGGTACAGTATGAAGCAGGATGTTGGACTAGATGGATCACTGGTGTGATCCAGCAGGGCTGTTTTTATGTTCTTACTGGGGATGGGCACAGACCAGACCACAGACCTGATTTTTCCATGGACTGGGGTCCAGTTTGTGGTCTGTGAACCCAGTCCGTGCCATTCCACCAGGGGTCCGTAAAACCCATAGACTTTGAACCTCTATGGTCCTTTTTTCTGGACTGTGCCCATCCCTAGTTCTTATGCTGATACTTTACAGGGTGCAAGAGTCAGAAAGTACAATACCTATCTTAGAGAAGAATGAAGTTTGAGTCTTGTGGCACCTTTAAGACCAACAAAGTTCTATTCTGGGTATAAGCTTTCATGTGCATGCACACTTCTTCAGATAGATTATTCAGAATCTATGTTTTTAAGAGTTAAGGATGTACCAGTGGGTACCATCATTACTTTTATGTATGTTGTCAGTGTGAACTTTTCTATTATGGCTGGTACCCCCGACAACCAGTAGAGAGGAATATACCAGCAGTGAAGAGAGGCCTAGGCTGGTCACGGTTGACAATATCACTTCCAGTGCACACCAGAAGTGATGTCATTGCATCACCAGTGACATGGGAACACTCTGGTAATTGAGCAAAAAAAACCCTATAATAGAAGTCCTTTTGCCAAATACCAGAGTGCATGCCAAAAAATTATATTGCCATATTTCTGGCAATGCCAGCCTAAGCCTTCCTTAGCAGGCCAATAAGTCCCCCTGCTGTCCAACTGATTGGTGGCAGTGGGAGGGGCCCTAGGGCAGGGGATTTCCCATCCCTGGTGGGACCTGGCAAGCCTTGTTTTCATCCATATATTTCCTTACTAGTACTGATGATTTGTTTATTTTTTAAACATATTTTATGCATTTTTATACATTTTACATGGTATTTATACATACAATGCATATTATTTATGCATATATTATATGTACTGGTCCATAAATAATGTTGAGAAATGAGTAGGATTTGCAGGAAAATTCTGTACAATGAAACAGAAAGTAGTATGAAATATAGACTTGTGGCTTCAGTTTGCATAGGAAGGAAAGAAATCAACATAGGGTTTTTTATTTGAACCAGCAACCTTGCAAAATTCAATAGAATCCCTATTAGCAATAGGAAAAGATTTACCTGGGTAATCCAGGAATGCTTGGTTGTTAATAAGTGCTGAATAGAGAATGCCCATATAGACAGATAAACTACATATAAAAGTACATGAAGTATTCAAAAACTGATTGTGCAAACAAACTCTCAGTGAGAACAGCGACAACACATCAGAAACTGTGTTTTCCCATTGCAACACAGCGGCTTGTGCAATGATGCACTGGAGGGCTACTATGTTCCTAGGCTCATTGACACTGGGTGGGAGAGGTCCTACCAAAGGTTGGTGTAGTAGCAGGGGCACATAAGTGCTGCTGTCTCATCACCAGGCAGAGGCAAATGCTGAGTGACTATAAGAACCAGCATGGACATGAGCCACTGTGGCCACTCTAGGCACTTCTGCACAGTCAGAAGTTGCATACTTACACGAGGCTGTCTCTGTATTTCTTCAGGTATCTTATAACATACCCCACTAAGAATATGCATTTCCTCCCATTCATGCATTGGTATTCCAGCTGCCCAATGGCAATGTTTCTGAAATTTATAGTGGCACATAGTTCGGTGTACTCATTTGTCCAGATTGCAATACAATGTTTAGCTGTATTTTGAATCAAACTGTAGTTCCTCAAGAAGTTCTTCTTTGACTCATCATCTTAAATGAGATTCTGAGCAAGCACAGTCAGTGCTCAGCAGACAAGGGGCTCAAAGCCAGCTGCGTCATAGGCATAGGTACAGAACATATTTAATATTCATAGCTATTTTGATAAAACTCATAGTGATTGTTGATATCTACATGCATAGAGCAGACCACATGACTAAGTAGGCTTTTCTTTGGTGACTATCTTTTTCTCATTGATATCTGCTTGCAAATATTTTATGCAGTTCTCTCTAAAATTATCTTATTCACACAAATCATTGGGAAAGGAGTTGCTGAATTTCCAGGTGGCTCGCTTCCAAGATTGACATAGGGCAGTTGAAACTAACCTAAATTCCTAAAGTGTAATCTGGTAATAAACATGTACAAAGAACCATCACTGTGCATACGGTAATGTTAAGAGTTGTGGGGGAAGTCAGTGAGTTACATCTAGGGGTGCTGCAACCTTAAAGTGAGTATGTTTGATAAGTGAAACGTACCATGTTCCACAGATAGGTGAGCCACACCTCTGATCTGTTAGGTCCACCATCTGCTTCAAATGGCTGACAAATAGCTTTCCAGCTGCACAGTAATTCTGGTGAGTGGACTTTCATTTCCTTGCAGGGGCTTTTGCATCTGTACAGGAGGTGTGAGATGATTCTACCCAGGATTATGGATGATCAGGTCAGGGAATTAAATAACATGAGGGGGGAACTACACTTGGGAGAAAATGTGCATGTATGAAAAAATGTTGATAACAAGGACTTGAACACCAAACTGCGAGGATTTTTTTTTTTAATACAGTGGTGTCTTTTTTATAATTGATGGCTGACTGATTTATTTGCTCACTGCCAAGTGGTACATGGCAACACCAGGTCTGTGGTGGAGGGTAAAGTAGGACTCCCACAGGGCTGTGTGGGAATATGCATGTGTGAAACTGGGAGAACTGGGTTTGATTCCCCACTCCTCCACTTGCAGCTGCTGGATGACCTTGGGCAAGTCATACTTCTGTCAGATCTGTTCTCTCAAGGACAGTTCTGGAAAGAGCTCTCTCAGCCCCACCTACCTCACAGGGTGTCTTTTGTAGGGAAGGGGAGAGAAAGGAGATTGTAAGCCACTCTGAGACTCCGAGTGAAGGGCGGGGTATCAATCCAATCTCCTCCTCCTCCTCCTTCCTCTTCTTCAATATGTGAGAAGCAACCCTCTGAACAGGTTTCAACTTTTCATGGACAGATGAACTAACTGACAGCAAATCAGCTCCCAGTACATGACTGGTGAATGGCCTTGAGCCTAAGCATTCCTATGACATCAGTATAATATTGTTTCTTCCAAGTCCCATTATCCTACTTCCATAGTAATAG